>NW_019384650.1:266954-498940 GCF_000671375.1 Centruroides sculpturatus | reverse complement strand
TAACACTGTTGATTTTTCCGTTTTATATGAATTCCATGTTGTACGAGTCACTTAGATTTTACAAATACGTGAGCCGTTCACAGCCGGCACACGTATTTGTAAAATCTAAGCGACTCGTACAACATGGAATTCATATAAAACAGAAAAATCAACAGTGTTATAGGGGGTCTACTGTATTATTTCTTTTTGTTAACTAGTAGCTTTTAAAACAAAGTTACATTATTTACAATTATCAGAATCATTAAAAACTATATTCTAGCTAAAATAAATTTGAAAAATATAAAGTAAATCATTATTTATTTTCACTTATTATTATTGTAAATTGTTATAATATATAAATAACATTAATTAAAATAGCTTAAGTATAAGTACTGTACATTTAATTAAGTAACTTAAATATAATTTACAGACAAAATTTTTTTATATATTAATTATAAAAATGTAACTTGAATTAGGTTTAAATCAGATAGAAGAAAAATATGTTCATATACATATTTTTAAGGATAATCCGACAAAATATTTATTAGGATATAATCTTATCACATTTGGCTTTTAACTGTAGATGCAAAGAAATTTAAATCTTGATGTTAAACTTGATAAACTATATTGTTTTCAATGTTTATTATCATCGTAAGAAGGAATACTTTATTATAAAACCAATTTATTTTTGATAAGTCTTTATAAAATATGGCTCGAAATGTACAAATAAAACTCAGCAAACCATTTCTAATAATTATATACAGTTACTAAAATAGCATTATCAGTCAGGTGTACTTAAAAAAAGCCATAAAAATACCAAGGTCTCATTCTGTAGCTATTAATATCAATTATTCTTGATTAGTGAATGTAAACAATGAATGATTTTCATTCACAAATGACATTAATGTGTGTGTATGTGTGTGTGAATAAATTTTTCAACAGTAATTCCAATTTGGATTTTATACTTTGTTTTTTATTCGGTTATTTATTTTATTTTTGTAATTATTATTAAATTGTTAATAAAATGTATTGATAAAAAAACTAACTTATCCTTGGAGTTATATAAAATGATAATTTATCTTGTAATTAAAATACTTCAGATAATTTTTTTTAAAAAGAAACGATATATATTTCCTACATATAATATATTCTACTTGCATGCTAAATATATAAATTATTTTAGATGCTTTTTACATTTGAAAATCTATATAAATAAAAATGTAAATGTTTGTTTGTTCAAAATCTTAAATCTCCGAAAGTTCTTCACCGATTGCTTTGAAATTTTGAAACTACGTTGCGTTTGAATACGCGCGTGTTTTTATATTATATAGATGTCGAAATTCCCCCTGGGAGAGGGACAGGATTAAGGCTTACCGTGAAGAACTGGTCTTCTATTATACTATTTTAAATGTGGTTTTTTGCGTTTTAATAGGGTACGTCAAGAGAATGTACACTAAGAAGGGATTTTTCGAATTTCTCCCGCAAGGAGTGTTATACATTTATAATAGATACATTTTGAGCCGCAGCAACGCATGGCCGGGTACAGTTAGTTTATTATAAAAATATAAATGAGTAGCACATTAGTAAAAACTTTTATTATAGTTAATAAAACATAAATAGATAATATTATATTATAACTAAATTTATACAAATATATAATTTAGAGATGTAAATTTGAATATTATTATTAAATTAACATCTGTTTAAAGTTAAATATTTTAAGTAAATAGTAAGATACATTTTGGATCACTGAAAAAATTACCTTTTAAAATCAAATTTTCTGTCAATTTAATATACAGTATATTATATATTTCATCTTTATAGTTTTTAAACTCAATATCTTGATAAATTCAATATATTTTTTAAATTTTTGAAACAAAAATACCTACAGTTATAATTATTCTTACTATTATAAAAGATAAAAGTAAATCAAAGCTATTATGAAGAAATATATATATATGTATGTGTGATTATTTTTATTCTATTTAGTTTTTAAATAATATTTGAGTTAATTAAATGGAAACATTTTATTATCTAAAAATAATCAGAAACAATGAATTTGAAGTTTCTTTCGAAGAAAAATTAAGTGAATGCAGGAACTAAATCAAGCAATATCTTTAGTGTTTTTGTTTTTATTTTTAATAAATTTTTAAAAATAATTTTCTAAATTCAAGGATGAAATTTCTATATCATACAGTAAATAAAATACAGTTATCTATACTGATAAAAAATAAAACTTTTGCTAGTTAATTCCTTATTAAATTATTATAAAACTTTGCAATAAATTCAACAATTATAGATTGTTTATTTGTTAGTTTTTAATTCTTTAATAATGACTATCTTGGATAATTATAAAAAAAGGGCAATGTATTGAAAGTTTATATGTAAATTATTTTAAATCTTAATGTTTTTAATAGTAAACAATTGATTTGTGAATACATTAATTTAAAAAATTTGGTCGCATTTTAAATCATTCCTCAAACTACATTCTGTTGTTAAAAATCTTGAATATATTCTGCATTAAAAAAATATTTATAATTTACTTTATTCTTATTAATAATAATTATAATAACTAATAAATACAACGATTTAAAAATATTTTTGATATTAATTATTACAAAATGATTTGTATTTTTTTAATGTATAATTTTATAAATGAGGAAAAATGACCAATTATTCGTCTATTAATGATAATTTGTTTAACTGTACAGCTTTATTTATTTTATATGATTAGAATTTAAATTAAATATTTTTGTATTAATTTGGAATTTTTTTATTATAAAATTTTTGTTAAATATTTTTTACGATAGAAATATTCAAATAAAAAAAAATCCAAAAATTACATTAATAATTAAAATCTTTTTCTGAGACAAAAAATTCTTTTCTTTTCTTTTTTACTAATTTTTTTTTGTGTATTGATTAGTAGAGATGCAAGAATGTAGAGTATGTGAGAGTGTAAATATTTTCTGAGTTTTTTCTGATTAAAAAAATTATTATTGTTATTTTTTCGATGAAAAAATTTGAAAAATAAATCTAACAAATCTAAAAAATCTATTTCACAATCATAAAAAAATTGTAATTTTTTTGTTTAATGTGAAATATGAAATATTGTTTGATAAACTTTGACTATTTTTAAGATCAATTCTGTAATTAATAGAAAAAAAATTGCATATTAAAATAAATGTATTTTATAAAGCAGATATGTTAAATAAAACCTCATTGATATTATATTGTATACACACACCTATATTTATATTAATAATTCATTAGTTTTATGTAAGAATATGAAGTTTGCTTGAATATAATCTGCTATTAATTTTTTTATAATTATTTTTCTATACAGTTTAGTGATTTAAAAATTTACATAAATTTTCTAATATTTTTATTTACTGTTTTCTTAAAATTTAAAAGCATTTATTTAAATAAAACACATCCATAGTATTTGTTTAGTTAAGAGAAACTTTTAATTTTGATAAGAAAAAAATTTGTAGGCTATATGCAAAATTAACTATAATGCAAATTAAGAGTACAAATTAATTAAAAATTTTCTTGTTAAAATTAATAAAAGAAAATATAATAAATCTGTATTTTGACAAATTAATACTGTAGTTATTATTTATTCAATTAATACATAAACATGCTGTTTAATATACAGTAGATAAATGAAAATTGTTTCTCTGTTTAACTTTCTGCACAACTTGTTATTAAATAATTAATAATGTTATGTAATTACTTTAATAAATTTATGGATTGATCTTATAATATATTAAGAAAAACATAAATAAAATTATACAAGTGTAAATTGATGAAATTAATAATTTGAGATAAAATTAAAAAAAAAATAAAATAAAATTTCAGGTTTAACTTAGGCAGGATATTTATTTTATTTATTTAAATGTGACATTATTTTTATGTTTTCAAATTAAATAATTTATATAATTCTTTTTCTTATAAAATTAAAATGTTTTGATCTATGAAATTACATATTGCAATATTTTATTTCATCAAAGCATTAAGCAAGAAGGAAGAGCATGATATGCAAAATATCTGATTTAATTAAATTAGATATTTCGATATCTTATTTTATTAAATTATATTATTAAAGATGTATTTACATAATTACTTTAATTAATCAAAAATAATTTTAAATGAGATAAATATTAGAGACGAATTTATCACTTTTAAGGTTTAATATTATTTATTTTCTTATCGAAAACTTATATAATTGGTTTTACTTTATTTATATTTATATACTAATTTCAAATTGGTATTCTCTTGCTGTAAAATTCAAATATTCTGATGATTTATTTCATTTATAATTTGTACAATGATGATAATAATAATAACATGAATTTAATCTTTTAAATTGACTAAGTATGTAAATCATACATTAAATATTAGTATTAATGTAAAAATCATATTTGAACTGTGCTATAATATATTACATTTATTGCTCAGTTAGTTTAAATAATATATTCTTAATATTATAAATTTATTAATTGTAATTTTTGAAAAATTATGGTTAGAATAATCTATTTTCTAACAGTTGTATTAAAGGAATAGTTTTCCTTGATAAATATTTATTGTAAACCAGAATTTTTTCTTTTTATGATTCATTTATTCATTCCCAATTACAGGTTCTTAAAGTTGTTTTATTTATTTATTTTTTTTTTTTGGAACATTTATATTTCATCTCTTATATTATTTTTATATTCAAGGCTAAACATAATCTGAAAATAATCATTTCAATAACTGTAAAAGTTAATTTTTCTAATGTAACAATATAATAGGAAAGAAGCTACAATTATATTGTTATATTAGAAAATATATTTAAATTAACAGTTAAAGTATACTAAAATTAAAATGTAATTTTATAAAATTCTAGAATGAATCAAAGAATAATTCAAGAAGTTATATATTCTTATAAAATAATATAGAATTTAAATTTTACTCTTAAATGAAGGATTGATTTTGTTTTTATTCAACAAATTTTAATATGCTACAATTGAATAAATGTAATTAATTAAATTAGATTATAAATTGAATGACTAATTTTAAAGATGTAAATTTTAAAACAACATTTATAAGAAAATTTATACAAAATAAATATGGTATTTAACTTTTTTCTAATATAACAATTTAATTTTTATTTTACTTTTCTTTATTCAAATTAATTGAAAAGATCAGGCTATTTAATATTTAATATGTCAATATTGATATGACAGAAAAGAATTTTTAATTTAGTATAGTAAAATTCCAATAATCTAGTTAATTATAATTTCCAGTAGTTTGCATTAAATGACTTTTCCAAATGAATCAAATGTTCAGTAGGCCCTCAATTTAAACCCTGATTTAATGGACAAAAAGTTTCTGTCCAAAAAGAAAAATTTAGAATCTTTTTTTTTTTTTATTTGCTAATGGAACATGCTAAAGGGTTGGGTCAACAAGTTAATGAGTATAAAGTACTCAATATACATTATAATAATATTTTATTCATACTTATACATTATAATAGCATTTTAATACATTATGTATATTGTAAGTTTGCTATTAATATACTGTATGTTTTAAAATACATTTGATTTAATGTACTTTTGGCAATAGTTGATATCCCTCTTCCCCAATTAGTTTATTAAATCAAGAACTTACTTGTACATTCATAATTTTAGAATTTTGATATTTTAAAATAAATATATGAGATGTTTTTGTACGATATAATTATAGTATTGAGTAAGAGAAAAAGAGATAGACTTCTAATTAGTAGTTTCTGATTAATGATTAGCTTCTGTTTAAATACTTAAATACTATAGATAAGTAATATGGTATTGGATTAGTATTTATGTTGTTTTGTAAACAATGACTGCTACTGTACTAAGAGCTGTCCATTTAATATATGCTAGATCATAGAAATGAATGAGCAGTTAGTTCATTTGGTTTTGTAGTCACTGATAAAATAAATAGAAAAGAGGAAACAAAATATATACATTTTTATAAATGTTTTGAAAATAAATTCTTAATATTCATAAATACAATTTATAGTTGAAGAAGACTTACAAATCATGTTCTTGACTGCTATAGAGGCTTGTTAATAGATTTACCAATTACAAAAACTCTTGAATTTATTATACTATAATTATAAAACTATGAAGCTTTAAAAAATTTATTTAAATTTATAAATTTGCTAATAAATAAAATAGAAATACATTATAATTTGTGCCTTTGCAATGGTTTTTTTTTTCTCAAATGTCATTTGTTAAAAGCCTAAATTGTTTCTTTGATAATAAATGTTAAATAGGATAGTGTAGAATTTTTTGTGATAGTTATGCATGTTCAAATGTTTTATTTACACTTATTTATATATATTGTATCAATTTTTGATATAGAATTTTATGATTACATGACATTATTTAAACTTTGTTACGATAATTTAAGATTGTATGTGTTGAAACCTGTCTGGTGTAAGAATAAGATATAATCTACCTGCAAAAACACCTCAACTAAACTAGATGTATTTCGGTTGTCGTATATATGTTATTCCGAGATGTAATGGTATTTTTGATTGTCATATATGTTATTCCAGGATATAATGCCGACCGAAGAGAGGCTAAAGCCTGAAACGCGTCTCGACAAATAAAGTTCTGAAATAGAAAGTTGATCATGAAAATTGCCAAGTGTCTATGAATTCACCCAGTCGTGACATTGAACCAAAATAATTTAAGATATTACAATTAAAGTTTGTTAATTGTGTAATGTTTTACCAAAAGTATATTTTTAAAAGTTCTGTCAGATGGTTATTTTTATTTCTAAATGTTTATTTGTTGTGATTAATATTAATAATATATATGTATATATATTAATTAAATGCTAATTAAAACCTTCTGAATATACTGTATTTACTCGCATGTAGGATAAGGTTCACACCTTATCCTACATGCGAGTAAATACAGTATATTCACCTTTAAAGATCAAAATTTAAAAAATTAGATTTTTTAATACGATTCTAATTTTATTTCATTTAATCACAAGTAAACTATGGAATGAACTTAAATGCACACATTGTCCCCAAAAATTACTGGCATTTTAAACTTTAAGGAAAAATCTTGTAAAATCAACAACATAGTTTGTTCATATAAAGCTGGACAATCTGGAATCTTTTTTTGCCAATTCTTAACAGTTAAATCCACTCTCTGTCAATTACACTTATGAGTTTTCCGAATTCTAATTTTCGAATAATCATCTGTTTTTATGTTGGAATGGATTAAAACTTATATCAGGCACCTGTGTGATTTTGGAATTTCAATCTGGAATTCAATTTAAAAGCTTTGCTTTTCTTATTGCTATTCATCTTTACTCCTGACAATATACAAGAGTGATTCAAATGACCCAGATAAAATACTTATGTTTTTAAATGCAAGTGGGTAAGCATCCAGTAAAAAATGCGAATACACGGTTCACAAAAAAAATTTGCAAAAACGCAAAGAATCTTTCGCTCGCATGTATAGGATGACCTAGGAATTTGAAGCTATGATAAATGATTAAAAACCTCGTCTTATATAGGAGTAAATATGGTAATGATAATCACAAATAAATTAATACCCCCAATACACATAATTTATATATTTCACTGTTTTTAAAAATTTTATAATAACACAAAATTTAGTGATTAAAAGTAGAAATATAGGTTATATGTCATTTTTTCATATTGATACATATTTTGAAAATTTAAGCAGTTTGTAAAATATGCAGGATATTATTATGTCATAGATAAGAATTAATATTAATAAAATTAATAGGAAAATTCTTTAATTTTGAATGAATGATACATTATGAGGAATTTTCATATACATTTATTGTTATATTCTTATTTAAGAATGCAGATGTTTGTTAGCATCATTTTAGGAGCTTTTATTAATAAAATGAACAATATTAAAATAATAATAAGGCTGAAATAATTTTATTTAAAATAAGAAATTCAAATATATAAAACTTAAATTATGTTAACAATAACTATTCCTTATCTTTAAACACAACAAAGTAAAATTTAACAGCCTTAATTTAAGTAGACAATGCATTCTTTTAAGATTTTTAATGTTTTGAAATAATTTTTAATTTCATTTTCAGAATTATATTGATAAAGATGATTCAAAACTAAAAGCAGATGTATAATAATGTTCTATTTAAAATACTGTTATGTATTTTCTTCTGTATTCGTATCTGTTTTTATTAAATTTATTTTATTGAGTTTAAATGTACCTTATGATTATACTGTACGTATAATGAACCACTGAAAATTCATTTATTACTGTAAATTAGATACTAATATTGCTAAATTTTTTTACTTGAAAATACAAACTAAATTTTTACATATTTATGATTTAATTAAATCTATTGGAAAGATTCAGCTTTTTAATATTTGTCAATATTGATAATTGAACAAAATTTTTAATTATAGTTAAATTCCAATAATCCAATACTTTATAATTTAAATAATAGATTGGCTGTATTCCAATGAATTTTTTTATCTTTGAGAAACAACTAAACATTAATTACTGATTGATAATGACAAGAAAAAATTAGAATATAGATCCAATTATCTTTTTGATGATATAAAAAATTAGAAACTTCAATAAAAAAATTAATATTTTTATATTAAAATCCTGTATTCTGTTAACCCATTGATTTTCATGGAGTGACTCACACATTTTCAAGTTGAGTCATTATTGAAATTACATTTGGTTTGATGCAGTCTTTAACTCTAATTTGCTTATCAATTCTACTATATATTCAGAGAAACATTCCATAAAAATAATTATCTTTACAATCTCTTGATTTTCAAATATAATTAAACTATTATTGATAAAAAAAAATTTATTGGATGTTTAAAATATTTTATAAAAATTGTTAATATAACATAGGACTGCATTTTTATATGTTAGATCATAAAAATGATAAAATTTAATACAAAAATTTTAATTAAAAGTATTGCTAAATATATTAATGTGATAAATAAATTTATCATTAAAATCAATACATTTTTAATTAATGAACTTAAATATTTTTAAAATATTTATAGCACTATGTAATTTAATATTTATATTTCTATTCATTTATATTGATTTGTATAATAAATTACTAAGCTCTTGATCCAAGTCATAAATTATAGGAATGGTATATTATATAGATCTTTATACCGTGTATATTACTTATGAGTTAGTGTACAAAGTTACTTGCTATCATGAATCTTCAAAATTTTGTTTTTCATATGCTTACATGACATATGAAAGTAAATGTTTTAATTATAATTTATTTATTTATTTAAAAGTATTATTATTTTCATTTTTGTGTCACAAGATATTTAATAAATACATTATTCTATAAGCGAATGCTTTTTTATTAATAAACAAATTTCATTCAAATCATAGAACATTCATTTCCATTTGATTTATATTTATTTCTATATTACTATTTTACATATCAATATGTTTATATACTGTTGCGGTTTTATAGAAATTTTATTTGAATTTATAATATTACATTAATTTTATATTGTTGTTTAACTAAAATATCACATTGACAATTTTTGATTGTTGTAGAATTACAAAAAGACAATAATAAGTGACATTCCTGATTTACCAATTAACATTATTTTATTTTTATTATATTTCTCTATCAGTATTTTAATATACTGTATTAAATTAAAAGGAAAGAATAATAATAGAATTACTGGAATTCTTATAATGCCTTATTTAAAAGTAGCTTGATTTTATTTGCATGCATAACTTATTCATTTATTTATAAATATGGAAAATGTATTATTAAATCTTTAAATAAGATTTAAATTTGTAAAATTATAATTAAGTCTACAGTTCTGAAAAATTCACTTTAAAATATATTTAATAATTTAGTTTAGGATAAAATTATTATAAAAAAAATTTAGCAAAAGATTTTTCGAACATACATTCATGTTTGAAAAAGCTTTTGCTGAATTTTTTTAATATGTAATGCTATTGATATAATTGATATTTAACAAAGGAAACTAAAAAACAAAACTAAAAAAAAAATAACATTTTTATTAAAACATATTTCATTGTAATTTTAGAGTAAAAATAAATGGATATAAATGGATCAGAAGGACTTAAATTTTTAATGTCTATTTTTTATTATTTATTTAAAAATTCTTTTAATTTAAAAATCCTTTGTTGTCGTATGTGCTGGAAATATATTGATTATTCAAATCAAAGTTTCAGTTGACTTAATTTTAAATTACTTTCAAGCAGTAAATCATTTAATACGGGAATGCAGAATATAACATTTTCTAAACAGCAGTTATAATTAATCAAAAATTTGCACATCAAAAACAGCAACAGAAACTTATAAATATTATAAAGTTAATTTAAATATCAAATATATAAAAATATACAATACTATAATTTAAACTGATAGATTAAGAATCTTTTTTCTTTTTTGTGAGCATAAATGTAAACTTTAATTATGTACAAAGTTAAATTCAGTGTTATATTTTAAAATTTGTTTTTGAACTTTTAATATAGTAATTGCAATAACAAATTTGAATTGTGCTTTTTTTACATCTTAAGATTAACTGTTTGTCAAAATTCAAATATTAATTCTTAAAGTTATTATTAAGAACAAATGAAACTGCCTTATTGGTGCTTCTAATAGATAATTATTTGCAAAGTGTATGCTTATTTATTAAAATTACAATAAAACACAAGCTTTATTCATTAAATAATATACATAGTCAATTATAAATATATAATATAAAGATATATATTTTGTAATACTGTCGAGCCTGCTTTAAGAGAACGTCCTTGGGATTGCTGCATCATGCTCTTTTATCTGAAGTAACAAGATCAACCAGAGTTTTTCAGTGAGTTTATGGTATTCAAATCTCTCCAGTCTTTCATGTCATAGGAGATATAACACAGTTGGAAATGTTAAAATTCATTATTACATTATTTTTCTGTAACTTACATTGATTTCTATTTTTACATCATCAATTTGTTTTATCAAATAATCAGCAAATACAATATATTTAATTTTTCCCAGAAATATATTATGAGGCCTAGCTGAAAAGATGTGAATATCCTTGCTCCAAAATTTTTGAATATTCTCTAATGCAATATACAGAAAATAAAAAAACAATAATGTTAACTTTATTCTTGCATAATCAAAAAGTCTTACTGGAACTAAAACAAAATAATATAAATAAATAACACCTTTTTTAACGATTCAGCAAAAACATTTAATTTTCTAAGAAATCGGTCGAAAACGTTCTTAGAGAATTAAGAGCTGGACCATTAAAAAAGGTGTTATTTATTTATATTTATTCTTGCAGTACTGTATTTACTTTATATCTTATTTTATTATAATAATTTAGAAATACAGAACTGAGCTACATATACTATTGTGATTATTCATGCAATAAACAACCTAAACAAATTTACCTAAAGAAGTTTGTAATTTTCTTTTGAATACAATTACTCACATCTTTCTTTTCAATCAGCTTGATCTTGCAAAATGCATTACAGTCAATAAAATACTTTTTTAAATATTTTATCATCATTCTTAAGTGAAACTTGCATTTTTATGAGAAACAGATTTTCTTGATCTGTGAACAGTTTTCATTTTGTCATTGTCCTGTTCAACTTCATCATCTCCCATTCATTTTCTTTTAACCATATTGGATATTTCAACAAATACCTTAATGTAAAAGTCCTATCTCTATGCAAACTGAATGCTGAAGCACTGTAAGATTAATGTAGACTCTTATAAATCTGTCTTAGAATACAGAGGTTGAGTCAGTTAATATTGGACAGTTTTTTCACAAATAGTAAGTGCATATGCATGTTAGAATCAGCCATCATTTTAGAATATTCTGTTGTCAGTTTTATTGAAAAATACCATAATCATCATAAGTATGACGACAAAAATGACAACATTTTGTGAAGGGTACACCTGTGGATTTTCTAATGCCAAGTGTAATCTTTCCAGTATAGTAAGTCTTTTTTTTTTTTTTTTTTACCAATCTTTGTCAAATCCCCAGATGCCTCACTCATGAATGTATACAGGTTTGGCTTATTAAAAAGTAGTCTCTCAGACGGATATTCTCCTAAAATTGTTGCAGGACTGTGGAAACTATGTCAGGAGGTGTGGAATGAAATTCCTCTTGAATCTCTGCAACAGTTTCTGCAGTAGAAACTTCACTACAGCACAATAGTTCTGACTTGAAAGAAGCACATTGGACGAAACCAATACTGATGGAATGGTGTAGGAAACATCTACAGAGCTTAGAAAGTGTCCAGAATAACTGACTCAATCCTCTATAGTGCTTGCTCCCCTATGCAGATTTCAAAAGTTTAAAAATGCTGCTGACATGGCACTTGTTTAAATGGACTGCTGTACTATCCAATGCTTTGTTAACAGGAGTCCCACAATATGAAATATAAAGGAGAAAGTTGGGAACATTGGAAGGTGTTTGCTTAAGCAAACTTCTCCCTTATCTTCCTAAAACAATGCTCTATTAATTGGACTTGACTGTAATAATTGAAAATAGTTGAATGATTATACATTGCATAATATATCAAGTGCAAGAATATTATGAGGATAGTATAGGTATAATTTAAAAAATTTATATTTATTTCTATATTCCTTATACTATATATACTATATTTATATTTTACTAAATACTGATGAAATAAGATATTTATTTATATATCATTTATCTAAAATAGTAAATGATCTGATTGAAAAATTTAAAGTATCATATTATCAGTGGTTTTAATCTGATATATTTTTTGATATTTCATTTACTAGATTATGAACTGCTAAATGAAACCAATACATGCAACATATCACATTTGATATATAGCTTTTTCTTATAAGTTAATAGAATTTGTGGATGGAAATATATAGAAAATATTTTATTTGATTAAATGTGTTAATTTTCTATTTTTGCTTTAAATATATTTGAGTTATTTTTTTAAATAAATTGATATTTTTTTTTAGGAATGTATTGATGTGTTGAACATGTAATTTTGCTAAAATTGAAATATTTTACTTTATGTTTCTTGTTTCCATTGCATAAAATATTTTCATTGAATTCAAATTGTGGGTTTTTAATTTTATATTTTAAATTTATATTTGGGGATTTAAAAAATATTTTTAAATTAGTGAAATTAATATTGAGCATTATATAGTGAAGAAAAAGAGCAGTAGATTTTTTAACGTTCTGAAATTAGAACATTTTATAATAATTAAGAAAAGTTAAAATGATTAATTTAAATTATAATATAAAACTGAAAATAAATAATATAAAATATGTTAATTACTTAAAAATCCATACACATATTTTATTGTTAAATATTAAAGTGTTAATGGCAATTATTTAACAATGCTTATCAGGCTACCAGTCAGTTCAAAAACATTTAGGTAATATTTAATTTTAATCCAGATTTAGAAGCTTTGAGATTTTTAAAAATTTTTATCAATGTCTTATTCTTTTTAATGAATATGAATATATTCTGTTCTTTATATAAAATGTGTACAGTCGACCTCCTATAACACTGTTGATAATTCCGTTTTATATGAATTCCATGTTGTATGAGTCACTTAGATTTTACAAATATGTGTGCTGGGCTGTGAACGGCTCATGGATTTGTAAAATCTAAGTGACTCGTAGAACATGGAATTCATATAAAACGGAATTATCAACAGTGTTATAGGGGGGTTGACTGTATAGTCTTTTATAGTAGCTGTCCATTAAATTAAGTGTACTGCTTAAGAGATAGATGGTATTGTGAAAAATACGTTATGTACAATATATAATAGGGAGATAGAGAGTCAAAGTAACATCTATGTGGACTTTTTAGTGCTGTTAGAAGTATATAAATTTGTTCTTATATGCCTACTCACTAGTCATGTGAATAAACTATCAGAAAATGTTTATAGAACTTCTTAAAATAATTTCTTTAATGTTGAAGATTCCATGATCTATTGCAAGTACATGTAAGTTAAAGGGTGGGAGTCTGTCAAAAACATCATTGTACAAATAAGGAAGGAGATCAAAAGTGACTCAAAAATTGTGCATGTAATTAATGGATGGTCCCTATAGTAGTTGCATTTTATGTAAAGCTTGTTAAGAAGAATAGAATATCAATGGAAATTTAAAAAACTCTGAAATGGCCAAAAGTTGGAAATATTTAGGTAGCATTTAAATGGAAGCTCCATAAACATTGATTAAATAATTGTTAAAAACAAATGAGTTGAAATACAAATGATTTTATTGAAATCATAATACTTGTGCCAATCATATAAACAAATGCTATTTTCTTTCTATAAAAAAATTTATGTATTAAAAAACAAAAATAACCTTATTTGAAAGACTAAATATTCTGATATGTATTTTGTATTTTTTGTGTGATAGAATATAAATTAGTTGTCAAACTCAGTATAAATAAATTCATAATTTGATGATTATTACAAAAAGAAAAAATGTTATAAGGAATATTCTCTGTATAAATTAGTCTTGCTTGAAATGCTTTAATTAAAAACAATAGTATTGGTTAAAATTTTTCATGTAGAGATAAAATACAGTAACTTTTATTGATTTATAAAATTTTAGTAGAACTCTTTCTTTCTGCAAGGTTTATTCTTTTAATAACATTAGTTTTTGAATTGAGTGAATTGATCAGCTGCCTAGAATCCAATCATATCAATAACACAAGGTATGCATTACAAGAAGTAAGATTGTTGTTTTATTGTTTATTTAAATATAATAAAATTTATATTTTATTATATTTATGAGTTGCTTCATAATGAAATATTTCATTATGAAGCAACTCATTAGTTTTAAATAAAGTGTCTTTTAAAATATCCTGTATTTAAAAACTCATGTTTAAACTTATATAATCAATTATCATAATGTCTAAGTGAACAGAAAGAAAAAAACTTCATTCTAAACACTTTTAGACTCTTCATCCATTGTCAAAGCATTTCTGATATTGATTATAAACTAATTTCAATGTTGATAATCTGAATACATTAACTTTTTTTCTGCTTCTATAAGTATTATAATAATTTAATATCTTTTTTTTTCATAAATATAATTTTTGATATGTTTTCTTTACTTTTCTCATAATTATAATCATTGCTATATTTACATTGAGAATAAGAGTTATTTGATACTTAATATATTAATAAGTGAAATTCTTTCATTTTGGTTACTATATTCTTTGTCAATTTTATTTATTTAAAAAATAACTATTCTTCAAATAAAATTTGAGTAATTTAGATTTCAAATTTTTTAGAATACTGTAGTTAGAAATGAAAATTTACAATTAGTGAAGGAATTTATTAGAATGTTTCTATCATCAAGAACAGGGGTTTTCAACCTTCCACAGCCTTTGGAACCCTTCTAGTTTATAATATTCTTCAATGAACCATACATTTAGATAACCAAAGTTTGAAAACACTGTCTTAAATAATTGTTTATTCAAGTTCACCTAAACGTTCTTTTACATATTACAAAAAACTGTGAGGTAGACTACCCCAGAAAAAATGTAGTCGTAGACCATTCTTTGAGAAACACTGAACAATGGTTTTAGGAAGGTACGATGGTTTGGGATGGATCTTCAGGGTTTGGGATAAGGAGTAACTCAGGGGAAATTTCTTATATTTATTATATAAAAAAAATATAAATAAATTTGTTTTGAATATTACATTAATTAGAAAAAAATAAAGATAAAATATATTATTCTTAGAAGATTTGACCTTTGACCAAACTAAACACTACCCATTTTAAATAATTGCTAGGCACATTGTAACTGGGCTTAGAAAGTGAAAAAAAAAGGAAATAAAACTTAATTTATATGAAATATGTAAATACAAAACAAATTACTACACACAAACACAAGGACAAAATAATACACAAAATACAAAGTAACACAAATTTGTTGAACCTCGGAGAAAGGTGTGTATGATGTGAAAGAAATCTTAAAACTTTGCAGAACCCAGGTTAAAGAACCATGTTCTAGAATATATTCTCAAATTTTATGTAAAGATCTGAATAGGATGTAAAGTTCTTTTTATATTCTTTAATTTTAAATATTTTTTTAGTTTACATTTAAAGAGACAGAAATGATTATAAAATTTTTAAATTGATGCTGGTACATACACAACTTATATATCATATATGTTAATATTTATTTATTTATTTATTTAATTCACTTGAAATCATAATTCTATTAAGCTGTGTCATTCCTTAAGCAATGTTCCTACTTGCAACACAGCTCTGCATCATGCATCATGGGAACATGTAATGTGAGATGAGAGATTCAAACAGCACAGTACCAAATTCTTATAGAACAATATTGGATGTATATAACCATAAGTGGCTAATTGTGAAACTGTAGTTTGCAGAAAATGGAATTTGAAAATTGGACCAACTAAAAATTTGCTATTTTATTATGAAATTGTTTGGAATTTTGCATTTCTGCTTATGATCCCAAGGAGGATATGTCGAATATAATAGGAATATTTTATTATTGGAAAACTAAAATTTAGAGTTAGCCATTTATGGTTCTAAACCCACAATATATATAAGAGTATATAAATATTGTACATTTTTTTTTATGAAAAAAATATGAAAAAAACAAACTGTTTTGATCAAGCAAGTTGCTTTAATAAACATTTTTTTTATTTTTAATAAAATAAAAACAGAAGCTGTTTATTCAAAATATTATTATTGATATTCTTTGTATTATAAATAACTTGTTTCTTTATGTTATATTAAAATTTAGTATTAAAATTTTGTTTTATTTTATTATATTAAATTTTCTTAAAGTTTTAATTAATTATATAATTAATGGATTTAATTTTCATATTATAGGATGTTTATATTAAACAAATAGGAAAAATTATGAAAATAAAATCTAAATCCAAAAAGTTGCTATTGATAATATTCAAAGTTAAAATAGTTAATACTGTTTTTTCTTTACACCATTGCAGATAGGAACTAAGTTATTTCCATTCTGAGATCATTATTATTATTAGAAAGCTTTACTCCAACAATTCTTAAAATATTTATTTCCTTTAATATTCTTGAAGTATTCTTCTAACTTCATCTCCAGAAATATGTTCTTTAAAAGATATTTTTAACTTCTTGTAATGTTTATAAAAAAATAATTTTATATAGAATTGAATACATATTATCCCATGCGTAAAATACATTAAATTTTAAAGAATTTAACTTTTAAGAAAACTTTTAATTTATTTTAAATAATATATTTCTAGCTTAACCTTTGTAAATACCCAGTATGTTATTTAAAATCATTATAAATCTTTATAATTACTTTAAAATGTCTTAAATTCAACTGGTTTTTTTGATATTGATTTTAATAATTTGAAATTGTGTTATATTGATAAGAACTTGATTGTTTGATATGTGAGAAAATTGTCGTCGACAGATCAAAATTTTAATTTATTATTTTCCCATGTCTTCTTATTTGAATCAGAACATATCATTCAAAGCTGTTTTTGTAATACAGTGCTGTATAAATATAAAATAAATAAATAATTGTTTTTGTCTAAAAGGAATGAAAGTATTTTTTAAATTAGAATTAGCATATAAAACTTATAACTTTATATTTTATTCAGAATTTTTGACTAAATACATAGGTTGTAAACATATAATTAATCATGATGAATATTAATTTACTGATAGATAAAACTTAAATTTTTTTAATGATCATTAATTGATGTTTTTTCCCTTTTTCTTCTGTTATTTTGTATATTTATTAATTAATATATAAAATTGTGTAGTAAGTTCTGTTCAACTGAATAGGATTGAATTGATTATGTTTTCAGTTTGCCTCTCACCATTAATTAGCCACTGTTATATCTCTAATATGTTGATGATGCAACTCTAGCCTGGCAGAGTACATACGAAGAGTTCTTAGCCTGTTTTTCCATCCATAAAATTCTTATTTAAGGCAAAGTAACACAATGATACAATTGTGTTCCTAGATAATTAATTAATTAATTAATTAAATTAATTAAAGAGAACTAATTGAGACTTAGGATTTACTATGTTCCACAAATTTGGTTTATTTTCTCTCATCATATCGCATTGCTCATTTCAACCAGTAGATACAAGAACACTTCTATTAGTACACAAATCCACATAGCTTATAACTATCCAACACTGCAATTGTGCTTAGTGACAAATTCACCATCATAAAGCACATGATAATCCAGGCAGGATATCTGAACAGCAAATTCGAGTTTGTAAGTTGTAGGGTTTTTGCACCTTCTTTCTACTCTCAACATTTTGAGTTATCCCTAAAACATTTTGCCAAATCTTAATCATATATTAATTTCTAAACTTGTTTAAATTCACTATATTTAGTAATTTTAGGTTATTTTACTGTTTACTATGTTTAAGAGTATCTATTGTATTGTGACCTCTGTCAGGTCGATTTGGTCTGTAGGCCTTACACGAGTGGACATGTGTGCAGGTGATTGGGCAGATGAAGTGAGAGACAATGACGTGGAAGTGACTCACACAGAGACTAGATTAACATAACAACTGTTTAATTGATAACGATAGGCAATATATATCTTACAATATGTCGATAATTTCGATATTAGGGTTTAAATGAGCATTCCGCAGTTTTCAAGAGAGAGAGTTTACAATTGTTTGTGTGGCAATAAATACCTGGAGTAGAGGATGTCCTTGGCGTTAATTAGATGTCACCAAAAAATTGGTGGTGATGGTCTCTTCTTTGTTGATGCTCGTCAAGAAAAGTTATTCACGTCTGGATGATGCAATGTTCTGCAATATTCTTGGGCACTGGTATCTGAATGGGCACAGTCACAGTCACAGTCACTTTTAGGAGGGAAGTTGGAACGATTGTACTACTCAAAGAATGGGCCACGACTGACTCAATTTTTCAGTTTCTTGTTATCTTAATTTGATGAACTTAAGACAATAGGTTGGAAGTTTACGGAAAAGCATCACTTTTGCTGCTGAGAACTCACCAAACGATTAGCTCCCAGGTGTGAAAGTTGACAGTTATTCGACAAAATGGTATTGTTAGGAAGTTATGTTATGATTTAAACATGTAAACAGATTACGTAGTGCTGAGACTCACAGTATTTAGAATTATAAAAAGATATTCCCAAAAAAAATATGTTAACAAAGTTTCTCACATAATTTTTCAGTGTTATACAAGCTTATGACAGAATTAAGCTACAACTGGAACTTGAAGATCTAAATGTTCATTGGTCCTGCCCAATTACTGATCACACTAAAAATCTTAACCTCCACTCTTTTTGAAATATAGTAATCATATTTTTAAAGTTGTACAGCTGGGTTAAAAAACCCAGCTGTACAACTATTAACTTAACAAAACACAGTGTCTAACCTTAAACCATTCATCAAATCTGTATTTTCATAATTGTTTATATATTTTGTGTTGTATTCATCTTGAATGGTACACAATAAATAAATAATAAATTAATGTTATTTGCAATATAAAAATTAACCTTAATTTATTTATCTGATGGCAAAGTTTGTTGCTATATTCATTTTTGAAAATCCCATCATACATTTGAATCCTTCTTTGGAATTATTATATTGATTGATTCTGGTGACAAAATGGTGATAGTCTGAAAATTTTTAGAGTGACTTTGTCTTTCATTTGTATTGAAAAATAATAATCTTATTTAACAATTTATTTTATTACTTGTTTTGTACTTCTGAGCATTTTGCCCTCATTATACAAATCTAGTAGTGTAGAATAGTGATTTCCAAATATAGGATTGCCAATGGAATTATAATATTGTGTGGTTACATATACATTTTTCATAACTATTATTCTCCTGCTTAAAATTCTTTAAAAATGAATAAAACACTTGATTGCCAGTCAGAATCAACAAAATGACTTAGTAGATTTTTGTATGTTCACTAACAATGTCATTCTAATATATAGTATATAAGAAAAAGGAAATATTATCCCTGCATTTCTTTATGCAGCGAGAGTGTAGCGAAATGACATCACGAGAAGTGTTGGCCAATTACAAACCAGTTTCAGTGTGTTCGCTGTAAAGTGCTTCTCGAATAAAGTGCTTCTCTTTATAAAGAAAGGCAGGGATTGAAAAATTTTTAAAATATGGATTTCTATATAAGGAAGTTAATGGCAAGCATCTATCATTTTCTATAATTTATTGTAGGTTTTAAGCTCTTAAATACATTTGGAAATAAATCATCCAATTATATTGAAGAAGCTCACTATATTTTTCAAAAGAAAATCATCCAGCATCCTCAGAAAATGTAAACAAAATTTATTATTAAAACTAAGTATAAAACAAACGTATGCTTTTAAAGATTAATAATTGGAAGCACAGGTGAAAAAAAAGCAGACAAATAACAAATGGACAGCATNCTCTGATGAGAAGGAAAAGATGTTGCTGTAGCAAGGGGTCCTAGAGCCCATTTTTTTAAAATAAATTTCTTTGTTTCTTTGCAAGGACTTATCATTTTGGTGTTAGAAGAGGATATATGAAAAATTCTCTGCCAAATAAAAAAGACTGGTGGGCTGAATCTGGTTAGATCAGTAGGAAGTGAGGAAATGTCATTAGGAGAGGTTTTGTTAGAGCCTGTGTTGTCTCTTTATGGGTTGGCAATATGCTATCTACATGTGACTAAAATGCAAAGCTGGTTGTTAATGAAGGTTGGAATTGAAATCAAAATCAAAATTAGAATTGAAACTGAAAATATGACTTGAAAAACAATGTTAAAAGTATAATATCAAAAGTGGAAACACTACTCAATGCTAACCAACTTTTGAATTCAAAATTAATGCTATGCTTTTATCAAGAGAAAGTCTCTCATTTTTGTATAAGGTACATTTTCATATTTTTACTGCCCAAACGAAGAAAAGTGTTTCAATTGCTGGAAATGCAGACAAAAATATGTGTAGACAATAATTTTTACCCAAAAATGAGGATGTGTTCACATAAATGATATAAAGTTGCTTGTTATAAAAATAACATAACATGATTTTTTTTTTGTGTGTTTCAAATATTAAAGAATGAAATAAAATTAGAAAAATGCATGTAATATAGACTATTACAAATTCACCCAATGATTTAATAATTTTTAGATAACTACAAATTTATAAATGGGAGTGTCTGCATATCAAATCAATGTGATAAAATTCAAAATGCTATGTAATGATCTTGATATGAATATCAAAATATGAGTTAATAAATAATTTATATTTTACTGGCTCAAATTTTGAGTTTTTTAAACTTTAGAATATGTTTAATTTTGATACTTTGAATATATTTAATTTATCTGTATTACCAAACATGACCTTGACCTAATTTTCAGGGGTCAAGCAATTGAATCATTGAAAATGTAGGAAAAAATTCAAATTATAAAGTGCTACGTGTCCTCCTTTTCGATATTTGAAGACTAATCTGTAAATCTCCATACTTGATCGATGCCAAGCCGATCCGTTGTATGTGATGTGTTTGTATTTAACGTGATGATTCATCAAGGCTTGGTACAGTGCAGCAAGATGCTATTATGAGACTCATGCGCTCCGCACAAAAGACTTTGAGAGAGTGCGCCGCATGGAATTGGCTTTGTTTACTTCTTACTGAAATATTACATGGCACATACACATGCAGTAGATATTATTATAGTGTATTTATTGTTGCAATGAATAAAATGTTTCTTTTATTACGATATTTTTTCCTTCAATTTATTTGTGTCCTCTTTTCTTCATAAAATAGTTGGTCACCTTATTATTATGGAAATTAGACAGAAATAAGTAGAATAATTCAAACATAGATTTTATTTGATTTTTATGAATTAAATATTTAAAACTTATTTTTTGTAATGTAATAAAAAATTTAAGAATTTAATTATTTTTTTTTCTTTTATGAAAAAAAAATGAATTATGTTTTTGCAATCTTATTGTTTATCATTTTCGAATTTAATATATCGTAAGCAAAAAATAAATGAAATCTTAAATAAATAGTTTTAAAATATTTTATTAAAACTTATTTAATAAAGTTGCTAAAGTATTAATATTTGAATATTGAATAAACTTTTAATGTAGAATAAAAAGAAATATTTAATAATGTTTTTGAGATATGTAATAAATTTTTAATTACTATATTTCTAATATTTTTTTTTTTAAATTAGCTTGCGTTAAATTTAAGAGGATTGAAATATTTAAAATAAAGTTTCAACTCAAAGTAAATATTATTTGTAATCATAAATATATTTAGAACTTTAATGTTATTATCTGAAATTTAAAATATATTTTTTTTTTGTAGTTTCAAAATAAATTTTACATTGAGCAAAAGCCTAATTACTATATTTAAGAGCCTTTATAGAGACTTAAAGCTTGGGAAGTTCTATAAATTTAGTTTTTTGAATTATTTATTTTGACTCATGTTTCAAATAGTAATAGAATTCTTATAGGTATAATATTTCATTATTAACTTAATTTTTTTTTCTTTTAAAATGTGTTTTCGGAAGAAAGTTCAGAAAATCATTTAGAAAGAGATCCAATGGAAAATTTGATGGGCAAATCCAGAATTTTTAGTTACTCCAGCGTAATAGAATTTTCTATAGGATGTATTTAATGACTTCAAAAAATCAAACAGCTTAAGCTAAAACTAGAAAATCTTTGTATCTAAACCCTACAGATGAAATTTTTTATTCTGACTTAGCTAAGATAACTCAAAAATCAACATTATTCATTAAGTTGAAATTGAAATACTCAATGAATTGTATAAAATAAATAATGCTTGATTGAAAGATGAAATTCATTTGATGAACTGAATAATTTTAATAATGAACTCTTTATTTCTCAAAAATTACATTTGCTTAAAAAAGTAAAAAGAGAAAAAAATGTATGTTTAGTATATATATATATATAATATAAACATAAATTTGAGTTATGAATGAAAGCATACACTATTTAATATGAAATAATGAAAAAGTAATTGCAAGGAAAGTTTGAAAGAAAAGAAAGTAACAGTACAATAAAAATAAAAGTAAAAACTCACTTCATTCATCAACAGGTCTGTCCTACATCCACCCAAGCATGAATGAAAAGTAGTACATTTGCAATTTTACACTGTACTTAAGAAGTCATTTTAGGTAAAATAAAAATTACTAACAAAATATGGACCCTTGATTTTGAACCGGAGTTGAAATTCTAATCAAATTAACAGGAAACTATAAACTCGGAAAAGTTTAGCAATAGTCAATACTCATGAATAGATGCTAAAAAGTTGACTTACAAATTAAAAGATATATACATATATATTTATATATCCTTTACTGATTATCTTTTTTTCCTTTCTTCATCAACTATTTATATTCATTGCTGGATTTAGATCTATCTGAAATATTCCAAACTTTTTCATACTTTTCTTCCTTCCAATAATATCATTTTACAATTTTATTTTATTTCTCCATTTCCTTATAGAATTGCTTCTTTTTCTTTCTCACTTTTGAATATCATTCTGCCACAAGTTTATCTATCTTTCATTTTTGAATCTGTCAATATGACAGATTCAAAACTGAAAGATGATGATATTTCTTTGTTTCTTTTCTCTTAATATTTAACATTCTTCTTTCTAGATATCTGTTTGTTATTTCTAATTTATCATTTTGTTCCTAAATGGTGATTATATTGTCATATTGAACTGTTTTCTTTCTAAATAAATTTGTAAATCTCTAGAATTTCATGAGCTCTAGCATAAATTTCATTAATCTCTAAAATTTCTTTCTTTGAGTGATCTTTCCATTAATAATGATGTGCGAAATGATGTAATGGATTATATATCTGGTTATATTAAAGCTAATTTAATAATTAGATATCAAGCAGTTTTGTCAGTAATTAGGCCACAATCACGTGATAAATTTAATAATTAGAAAATAAATTAATTTTTAATTTAAATTTTAGAATATTCTGAAAGAAAAAGATTAGCCTAGAACAGGACTCAGCTAAATAGCTTGATAAATAATTTGACAGATTGTTTGACAATACTAATTAAATTAGGTTGCTGTATATGTCATTCTATCATTAATGTTTTTCATGTTTATTGTTCAAGTTTACTAATTGACCTACACCTTGTAAAATATACACACATTAATTGTTTTGTATATTATCTGTGTTGAGTTATCTTTCAATTTTAATGTTTTAATATATATTCTACTTTTTTAAAAAGAATATGTTTTAATCTTTATTTACTGATTTTTTTCATTTAATTCCAAATGTATTCTGTTGTTATAAAAAAAGAAGTATATCATCTACAAAATGAGGATTTCATTTATATTGATCAGTTTTTCTAGTTGAAATGTTGGCCAGTAGAAATATATACATTTAAATAAAAATTAATCCAATTGATATATTCCTATTTGGATGGCAAGTATGCATTTGATTTTTCCAGCTATATTATAACTATATTTTACAGTAGATTTCTTCTGAGATTCTAATATATTTGAAGGGAGCAGCTATTAAACACTTCAAAATCAACAAAAATATAATGTAGATTATCTCCATAAGAGATGAATAAATTTTTCTTGTATAAAATATTCCTGTTTAAGAAAATTTTTTGCTTAAGTAGATGGAAATCCTTGTCCATGATTGGAAAATGAATTTGCTTAAGAAGTTTTTCAGTTGCATCCTATTGAAAATTTGGGATTGTTTATAAATTTATGAATTACAGTAGAGCATCGATTATCCGACTCAATTGGGGACTCAGGTTGGTCGGATAACTGAAAAAATCGGATAACCGAAAATAATGAAAAAATACATTATTAGTATAGTATATTAGGATATCCC
Organism: Centruroides sculpturatus; assembly: GCF_000671375.1. Taxonomy (NCBI): domain Eukaryota; kingdom Metazoa; phylum Arthropoda; class Arachnida; order Scorpiones; family Buthidae; genus Centruroides; species Centruroides sculpturatus. The sequence continues at coordinate 474,068 of NW_019384650.1, read as the reverse complement.
ATGTAATTAGTATATTAGTATATTGCTATTAACCAACTTCGCGTTGAATTTTCATCGATGTTTAGCCTAACAAATTTTTTAAAAATAATAATCGTCGCTATTGTATCGTTAAAAATTATTTTTAAATTATTTTATTGCTCACAAAACAAACAACCACTCATAATTTGAAAATTAAGTCTCATTTAAATACTGGCCTCCCTTCAATGGTCGAGTCGATGTTGCCAGCTAAAACACGCAAAATTTTAACAAAAATAATATAAAAGTATCCAAGACATAGCCAAATATTGTAGTGCCACATCACTAGCGGACATTTGAAATTTGCCGACTAGAATGGTCAGTTAACCGATGTTATGGTTAATCAGGGGCCGGATAATCGATGCTCTACTGTATATAACATTATTTTTATATTTTTCAACTACTATCCTACCCTCTCGTAATAGTTTGTAATGCTGTTGCAAATACCCATTGTCAAAATTATGCAATGCATATCCTCAATCAACCCATTAAAGTTTCACAATTGAAATTTCAGAGCCAGTCTAAGCATGTTTTCAACTTCTGAATGTTAAATGAGCAAAAATCCATCAAAATCTGTTAGAAATCATTTGACTGTTGATAATAGATAAGAAAGAAAATTTAATTTGTTTTATTTGTTGAAACCATGTCTTCTTCTTCTTCTTGTTTCTTCTAATTCTATGTCACGACTTGGTGCATTTATCGACACATGGCAAATAATTTCATCATCCACTTTTAATTCATACAGATACGTGTTTTGGGCTTTCACCCCTCTTCAGTCTGTTACATTGATAGGTTGCAACCTATCGATGTAACAGAAACGCGTATCTGTATGAATTAAAAGTGGATGATGAAATTATTTGCCATGTGTCGATAAAACACCAAGTCGTGACATAGAATTAGAAGAAACAACAAAATTTAATTTATTAATTTAGCATTTTTATAATGTAAATTACAAATAATTTGTTTTAATAATTTTTTATACTTTTGTGTTAATTTTTGGCAAATTATGAAATGAAAGTTACAGCCAAATAAATTCAAGAAGTCACCATTTGTCAAAGAAAAAAAACTACTTGTAGTTTAATTCCTACATATAGTGATTTAAAGACACTAGAATTACATAATGTTGTTGTAAAGACTTTCACCCTTATAAATGCATTATAACAATTATCTACCATCATAACCATCCATATATGCATTACATAATATGGATAGCCCCTTTTGTATGCTTAATTGGATGTGGAAAAAATTACATTAGGACACAAACAAGATTTTATGTCATTGCACATGAGACTTTGGGCTACTTTAAACATTGATTTTAGAATTTTCTTACATAGTTATATGCAACATTGCTTGCAACAAACAGCAAGTTCTGAGAAGTGTTATCAACACGTGTGGTACTGAAAGTCTTCAATAAATTTTAGCATGCTATCTGTAGACTGTAGACCCGTGTGGTTTTGTTTGTAGAAATTGTATTGACAAAATATATTTTTTTTTTTATATAACAAAATGGATAAAGCAGGCTACATTAGACAAATATATAAATAAATAGATACTATATAAGTCTTCATTGTAACATAGTGGAACATTGTTAAATAAATATGAATTATTGAAGAAAGCTATATCATTTGCATTTCTATTTGAGAAATTTTTTAAGTTGGTCCCTTAGAAAAACTTCTTAACTAAGTTATACTGTATTTGGCTTACATTATGAATGTGATCAATTGTTGAATATTTAGATTTAAATTCTGGATTTTTATATGGTTTAATCTTGTTAAACTATAAGTTTTTGTCTATAAGAAGCCTTTACCTCCACCAAATAATAGCAAATTTTAATACAACTTCTTAATGTCTTGTAACAAACAAGTAAAAACTAAAGCTAAAGTTTCATTTTTTACTTGTTTGTTACAAGATTTTGAGAAGGTTTCTAACAAAAAATTAAGAATAAAACAATATATATTCTAAATCAGTGTTTCTCAACCTCTAACGAATCATCGCCCCCTTCAACGTAGTATCGCCCCCTTCAATAAAACCGTTACGTAGTATCGCCCCCTTCACTTCAAAATTCCGATGCCAAGAGCTAAGGCTAATGCCAAATTCGAACTGCATTGAATAAATTAGTGACTAGTATAATGTTATTTGTTTAATTATTGTATGATATAACGAATAAAATATCTAATTATTCTTAATATTATGGTTTACTATATTGCCCAGAAAATTGTTTTTCTCCCCCAAAATATAAATTGTTACTAATCACCCCCTTAACATGGAAAAATGCCTACATGGGGGTGATATCGCTCCCATTGAGAAACACTGTTCTAAATAATAGAAAATCTTAAACAGATGATATATTTGATACATTAAAACTTTTTGATAATTTTTCTAGTGAATATATATCCTATGAAAAGATTCTGAAAAATGTTGTATATTCATCTAAAAATTAACCTCTCTAATTTTTTTCATCATATTTATAATTGTGTAATGAATTTTTATTTTTAGTTTTTTAGTTAAAACTTTCTCATTATTGTAATTTTACTGGATTTTCTAAAAACAATGATGTTCAGAATAAAGTACATAATCATTATAATCTTAATTGGGAACATAAATTTAAACATAATTTTTAACTTTATTTTATTTTTTAATATTTGTAAAATAATTTTATATGGAATTATGTTCAGCATTTCCAATTATTCTTCCATTTCTTTTTGATTTAGCAGCTAACTCTTACTAATCTTATTTTTTAATTGCATAAAAAATTGCAAAGAAAATATTGTGCTTTCTCTAGAAGGGTTCTTCTAAACTCACAGACTAATGATATTCTGTTTAATATCCTTTAAAGTATTTTCAACAACAGTAAAGCTTTTATTTTTTCCAATGTTCTCATATTTCTGACAAAAAGTTATGTTTTATATTTTATATTTATCATCTTATCAATCAAGAGAGTAAAGCTGCCTTTAAAGTTTATAAATTAACTATCGTAATGTTAATAAAATGTCATATTTTGATAGAGATAGTGCTCATTATGTTCTCAGTGTTTATCACTTTTTTTTCTTTGTAATAGCTTGTTGCTATTTTCAAGCTAATGAATCAATGGTAACAAAAAACAGTGACAAAATCTGAGAAGATAGACTTAGAATCATTATCTTCATTATAATTACAGCTTTTTGGACAAAGTCCTCCAGTATTTAGCCTTAAGTCAATATTGGAACATGCTACTGCTCACATCTATGGTTTATATGGGAATTTTCTTTTTTCTAGATATTTGTTTTCTTTAAGACCTAACTTATAAGGGCTTGTCCAGTGTAGATAAGATTACCTTATTGTAAAACCCAAATGAGGACCTGCCCAATCAACTTCAACTCTAACATGCATGCAACCTCAAACCACATTCATGAAACTATAAAATGTGATGTTGTTTCTTATTATTTATTTTTATATTTATTATATTATAATGAATAAAATTATATTTCTATTTACATGATAAGCCAATTTAAGCAGCAACTGTTTCAGTGAATCCAGATGGATAAAATGTAGATTGACGTAAATTATAAACATATGACAAAAGCTAACACTACAAGCAGCTCTGATGAGAAGGAAAAGATGTTGCTGTAGCAAGGGGTCCTAGAGCCCATTTTTTTAAAATAAATTTCTTTGTTTCTTTGCAAGGACTTATCATTTTGGTGTTAGAAGAGGATATATGAAAAATTCTCTGCCAAATAAAAAAGACTGGTGGGCTGAATCTGGTTAGATCAGTAGGAAGTGAGGAAATGTCATTAGGAGAGGTTTTGTTAGAGCCTGTGTTGTCTCTTTATGGGTTGGCAATATGCTATCTACATGTGACTAAAATGCAAAGCTGGTTGTTAATGAAGGTTGGAATTGAAATCAAAATCAAAATTAGAATTGAAACTGAAAATATGACTTGAAAAACAATGTTAAAAGTATAATATCAAAAGTGGAAACACTACTCAATGCTAACCAACTTTTGAATTCAAAATTAATGCTATGCTTTTATCAAGAGAAAGTCTCTCATTTTTGTATAAGGTACATTTTCATATTTTTACTGCCCAAACGAAGAAAAGTGTTTCAATTGCTGGAAATGCAGACAAAAATATGTGTAGACAATAATTTTTACCCAAAAATGAGGATGTGTTCACATAAATGATATAAAGTTGCTTGTTATAAAAATAACATAACATGATTTTTTTTTTGTGTGTTTCAAATATTAAAGAATGAAATAAAATTAGAAAAATGCATGTAATATAGACTATTACAAATTCACCCAATGATTTAATAATTTTTAGATAACTACAAATTTATAAATGGGAGTGTCTGCATATCAAATCAATGTGATAAAATTCAAAATGCTATGTAATGATCTTGATATGAATATCAAAATATGAGTTAATAAATAATTTATATTTTACTGGCTCAAATTTTGAGTTTTTTAAACTTTAGAATATGTTTAATTTTGATACTTTGAATATATTTAATTTATCTGTATTACCAAACATGACCTTGACCTAATTTTCAGGGGTCAAGCAATTGAATCATTGAAAATGTAGGAAAAAATTCAAATTATAAAGTGCTAAAATGAGATCAGTTATGTATGAAATGACTGTTTTCAAATGTACAAATCAAAACGGTTAAGAAATGATCATCTGCTTTTATTTTCTGTTGAAACGTCAATACTGATTTCTCTGATACAGTATTTGTTTTCAAATGCATGCACTGCACTTCCTATCTCTTTCTAAAAATTTATGAAAGAATAACATTTTAGAACATTAAATAAAGTGACCAGATGTCCCGAATTAACCGAAATAGTCCCAGTTTTGAATAAAATATCCTGGATTATCTCATTTTCATTTATAAGTAAATATTATTCATTGATATAGACCAGGAATGGCAAACCTATGGCACGCCTGCCCAAAGTGGCACGTAACGAGAAATCATCTGGCACATAATGTATCATACGATTTCTGTCTTTTTCAATCATTTTTTCGGCTTACCACTTGATCATCCTTTTTTCAGTCAGCTTTTTTACATTTACTCTAATTAAAGCATATTTGTTTAATTTCTTTAAATATTGTTATTCGAAGTCTGAAACTTTGGCACGCATAAACATCTTTAAAGCTAAGTATGCTTACAATATGGCATGCGAACACAAAAAGGTTTGCCATCCCTGATATAGACAATAACACTATTAAGCAACAAAATTATTCAAATAACAACTTCACAACCTATATTTCCTACCTTCAACTTTTAGAGTTTCTTGGATTGAAATTCAGAAAATCTGGTCTCTTTAATGTTAAGTTATGATTTACTAGAATATTCCAATTCTATTATGTATCAAAATTTCCAGATTGTTTCCCTTCACACATCTTTGGACATTTGTTTATGTTCTAATTGTCATAACAACACTTATTTTACTTTGATAAAAGTAAAATAAATACAGAAAGATAATCATTATAAATTAAAAAAAAAAGTAATAATAATATAAGGAAAACAAGCACTTTTACATTATTTATTAAAAGCTTCACTTTGAAGAAATGTTAGTAGATAAGGTAACGGTACTTGTTTTCTTTTATGTCAATCTTTTTTATGTAACTTGTAATATCAAATTTTGTATACTTAGTTTTTTTTTCTAATTGTCAAATAACAAAACAATAATAATGTCTTAATTGTCAAACTGATGATTACAATCCTGTTTTAACATATCCTTTGCAATATTTGAGATAATAATTACTGAACTAGACTGCATTTATTATTGTAAATAATAATTAGCTATGCTGATATTACATTTGCTATAGAGTATGAAAATAGTTTGTTCTTAGTAGTTTTCATTTGTCGGTTTGAAAAACTTAGTAGTTTCATCTGCAAGTGTTCTCGTTTTATATCTTTGTAATTTGAATTTTTATTTTTTGCTAATTTTAATAGTTATTTTGACCCCTAAAATTATCATCAAATTTGTCGTTATTGGTTTTACTATAATTGATTTAGGATTTAAATATGTTTCCATTAATAAATTTATATTTTTCTTGCTTTTATGAGACTCTAAAAGCATTTTTAGGATAACTTGTTTATTTATGAGAATATTATTTAGATGATTATCTTAAACCTGCTGATTATTCAAAAACAAGACAACAAATTTAGATGCAGTTAACAACTACAAAAATGTAACTAAAGCAAGCTGCATAAAATAAGGATTCTGATTTTATTTCTATTTTGATACTGTATTAAAAGTTAATGTTTCACAATAAACAATTTAGCTGCGCAATATAAATATAGAATTAGCATATTTTATGCACATATTATTTGATTATATCATTTAAAAGCTGCAATATTTCAGGTTATTAATAATATATAATTAAAGATTTGTAATATTTGTGGGATTTGCAAGCCAAATGACATATTTAACGTTTTCCTTGAAAATATAAAATTATAAGTATGGAATGATATGACTTTTCATATTTTTAGAAGGGAGTTATTTGTAAATTTCTTATAATAGTTTTCATGTAGAAAAATTTACTATATAATTGCAAAATTATATATATGAAATTTATTGAAATTAAGCATAAAGAAATATAAATACATTATTATAGTTTGTGCGGCAAAAGAGTAGACGAGTCAGTCTGGGTGGGAAGGGTCTATGTCAGATGAAAGGGTAAAAAGGAGACATGTGGATTACAGTAATAAAATTTGTAAAAAAACAATAAAACAATAAAATTATATATGATAAAGACAGTATTAAAACATTTTTAAAATGTAAAGAACAGAACAGCTGGAAGAGGTCGAATCTGTGTTTTCTAATTAAAACTTGCTATGAGATAAAAAGATAGGCAAAACTGAGTTTTTTATCTCATAGCTAAAGGTATATTTGACTTAATTATTTTCTATATTTAATAATAACTGTTCATGTTTCTCTATATTATTAAGCCAATTTAAGTTAGTTATAGGAAATAAAAAAAGTGTAAATATATATAAGATTGTAACATTATCAATTACAAATTTATTATAACAAACAGATATTTCATTAGTAACAGAGAAATATAAATTATTTTTATTAAACTAAACATAAGTAATGCATCTATTTTATTTTCTAATCGGCAGAATAAAATATTAATGGAACAAGAATATTTAATCAGAATTTTTCAATGAGTGTAGATAAAATAAATGTTTGAAACATTTATAATCTTCATTTTTTGTAGAAATCTGTTTTTGACCATTAAATTTACATAATTTATTTTTCAAACCTCGTGATAAGAGAAATAAAGTTTAATTTTAGAATATTTTTGACTATTATAGAATTTTCTGTTTAATTAATTTGGAAAATTTATTGAGAAAGTAGAGAGTTTTTTTTTTTTTACTTAGGATATGCTTATAAAATTTAGAATTTTCAAACTAAATAAAGATTCATTATAGTATATTTTATTATTAATTTAACATGCATTTACTGTATATTTTTTATCATTTATTTTACTGTTTAGTGTAAAATTTTAATTCTTTTCATTCAGTTTTAGCAAAATTTATAAAATATTGGTAATAATTGTTTTATATTTATGGCTTACATGAAAAAGAATTATAAATCATTTTCTTGTTGAATTAATTTATTATGAACTTCTTTATAGGTTTCATTTTCTATATGATTATGACAAAATGAATTTTGGCAATTTGCTTAATGGAAAGATATGTACTGTAGTATATATACTTAACAACTCGACATTATACATGAAGTTGAGTTGTTAGATAGGGAAAGGTTGATTTTAGAATACAAAGGCTGAGAAATAAGAACATAAATTGTAGAAAGATGTTGACAAAACTTGCAATGCTTTTAACCATTTAGTCAATCTTCATTCTCTTTGCAGTGTGTAGCGTGTTTGTAATCCAAAACGAGTTGGTAGACGAATGGACAGCAATTGGTTAGAAAACGTACGTTTTATTTAAAAATTCTTAATTCATATGCATTTCGGGTTGGCTTATATTCCCAACCCCTCTTCAGTGCTGTTAAGATTACACAAAAAAAATTTAAGGTTAGACATCTTTTAATCGAAGTATGCTTACAATATGGCATGCGAACACAAAAAGGTTTGCCATCCCTGATATAGACAATAACACTATTAAGCAACAAAATTATTCAAATAACAACTTCACNATTCTCTTTGCAGTGTGTAGCGTGTTTGTAATCCAAAACGAGTTGGTAGACGAATGGACAGCAATTGGTTAGAAAACGTACGTTTTATTTAAAAATTCTTAATTCATATGCATTTCGGGTTGGCTTATATTCCCAACCCCTCTTCAGTGCTGTTAAGATTACACAAAAAAAATTTAAGGTTAGTTTTACGATGTTGGCTAGTAGGAACATAACTAAAACGCGAGGTGATGATAACATAAAAATGCTTGCTTGTCATATAATGGTACAGCATAGAAGTATTTTACAAAATTTTTCAAAATTTTTAATTACAAGTAGTATGGTGTAGCCCAAGGGTGGCCAACCTTTTCAGAAGGCGTGCCAAATTTCAGAAATAATATTTCCTGCCGGGCCACGCACCTATTTTTTTCTTATTTTTTAATTAAAGTAAACAAGCAAGTGTGCTACAGCTTCAACCACATCGTCGCTTCTCAGTAGGTGATATCGTGGTCAAACACTTGCCTGGTTTAATGTAAAAAAAAAACACAAAAAATAGGTATATTTATTTTTTTGAAGAAAATAAAATATAACCGAGAATCAAACATATTTATTAGACAATTTAAAAATATTTAAAAGTGAGACATCTGACTTTGTTTTACAGAACTAAGTGCATCAAAATTGATCTCCACTGATGTTGTCGCTACACGCATATTAAATTTTATCAACACCTAGCGTCGGACAAAAAACTAAGTAACCTCGAGTGTCAAATAGCGGGATATTTGAAATAGCCAAAAATCTATAAATTTTTCCAAAAATGAGAGCTATTTCATATTTTTCTTAGCTATAATTTAAAAATACATGATACGAATAACTCATGATGTAATGTTCTTTTGGTGATATTTACAATAAAGTTAACATTTACGTTCATTCGACCTAGCTCCGCGGGCCACAACATGACTCCAGGCGGGCCGCATGAGGCCCGCGGGCCTCCTGTTGGCCACCCCTGGTGTAGCCTATGATATGAAAAAAGGTATAAGGGGAAGGCTGTTTAACATATCATTTATATGAAGAACCGTATAACATAGAATATTAATTTAAAAAATATCAATACACACTTACATTTTGGTTAGAATGTATTATTTCCGATACAAAAGGAACATAGTACAAAAATTAACAACTGGTGTTATCTGTTGTTCGTCTAGTAACAGAATACCGACAAGTAATGTTATATAAACAGTTACCCACATTCCGTACACGGGGGTTGTGATTTAAACAATCTTTAACGCTTGGAGGCGTTCTCTATGAGTTTGTACCATTGGGGGGGTCTATGGACATGCCTTCTGAAACGTTAATTAAGTTTTCTTTAGGGTGTTTTTTGATTTCTATGTGTTCTTTAAATTTTCTTTTATATGGGTCTTTTTCTACATGTAACACTTTTGTATTGTTTTTATTAATTTGGCAATTATAGTCTATTGTGTGGTAGTACCAGGGGGAAGTGTTATGTTTTAGGCGGATGGCTGCTATATGTTCTTTAATTCTGGTTTCTAGTGACCGGCCTGTTTCACCAATATAAGTTTTCGGATTTTGACAGCTGCATTCAAGTTTGTAAACAGTTCCTATAGTTTTAAGGGCGTTTAGTTTGTTGTTATGTTGTTTATTAATGTCATAATGGATACTATGAGATATTTTGTTGGTCAAAGATGGTGCCAAGCTGATATTGTCTTTTTTTAATAACTTATTACAGCCTTCAAAAATGTTTTTTATATATGGGAAGGATTTGTATTTTTTGTCGGATTTATATTTTGTGTTAAATCTATTTTCCCAGTATTGTTTTTGCCATGTGTTTAATTTCGATTTAGGATAGTCGTTAAGTAAAAATTTAGTTTCAAGCTCTTTTATTTTAATTTTTTGCCATTTATTACAATTTCTTTACCATTATTACCATTTCTTATTACCATTTCTTTATTACAATAAGGTTTAATATTATTGACTATTCCTACTAGATAGGTTAGTAGTAGTAAAAAAGTAGGCTAGAATACAGAATAATGGCATATTTTGTACCATATGCAAATAAGTATTATATAAAAAGTTAATTATCTGTAGAAAAAAATATGAATATTATAATTCCTTATAACCTATAGCTTAGAGAATGTGATTTTGATTTTTTAAGCAAATTATTTTTGTTTTGTTTTCTAAAATATTTCTATGTTTTGTAAAATTTATAGCAAGTTTTAGAAAATATTTAGTATGATATCTAACAATATAAAATATCTACTATATTCTATGAAAGAATATTTAATTATTTACTGACTATACTTAAACCTTATCTTCAATGTCTATATCTTAATAAACTTATATAATTTACTAAAATCATTAAGTCAATAAAACTGAATAGTGAATTTTTGTTTTTTTTTTTGTTTAATTATTTATTCTGGATAAGTTAATATACATTTTCTATTATATACAATAGATATAATTACTAATATCCATCATCATAGTGTTGGTAAAGCAAATAGAGATTTGTTTACGTATAATGTTGTTAAGAGTAATAAAAATAATGAAAAATAAATAATGTTTATTGTTACTCTTCAAGATGCAAGCAGTAGTTTATCTTAAGCAGATAACATGATAATGATACACTAAACAACAAAAAAATGTATGAATCAGCCTAGAATACACATTTGTTAAGAATATGATATATATAATTTGTTGTTTTACAATTTTTTTCACTTATATAAAAATCTATTTTCATTATGTATATTATATTACATTGTATTTTTGAAATTAGAAATTTAGCTTTTTTTTAGAATGATATCTTATATGTACAAAAAATTTTAAAAATGACAACAAATAAAGTTAATACTTTTACTGTTTTTTAAATTTAATTGCATTCGGTATATTAAAATATGATATATATTGTAAATTAATTGTTATAAAATTATATTAAAACTTTTTTTTACAAAATCAGAATATTTGATTGGATACTGTAAATCAGGGGTTGCCAAACTTTTTTAACCGTTGACCCCCAATCACTTTCCAAAGCCTCACATTGACCCCCCACCGTAAAGTTTTATTACAAGTGTATGTGTATGAGCGAAAAAAAAAGAAAAAAAAAAAGGTTGTGACCCCTTAGCTGCATTGACCCCCTAATCGACCCCCTAGCCGCATCGACCCCCCAATGATGTTGCATCGACCCCTGGGGGTTGATATCGACCACTTTTGCGACCCCTGCTGTAAATTTATCAATAAGTAATAAAATGAAATGAATATTTAAAATTAACTGTAGTAAACTGTAGTACACAAAACAAATAATGACGAAATAAAGAAAAATTAAAAATATACTATAGTTCACTATATATCTGCCCACCATTGGCCAAGCGGTCTTCATACCCTGAACACTGGGAATTCGGTTGTGGGTTCGCACTTCGCTCGGATGGGCTGGCCACGTGGAGTTTTCTGGGTTTTCTCCACATCTGTAACGCCTAAATAGGGGCCAGTTTCCCTTAAAAAAGATCTCCTGAAAGGTATCACCCCCAAGAGAGATCACCCAAGTGTTGCGTTGCCATAACTTAACAAACAACAACACTATATATCCATAGTTATGCATAGGTGAAATATAATTAATGAATAATATCAAATCTGTTAGGTTATATAATAAATTTAGATAAAATTAGAGTGATAATTAAACGAATGTATATTTTATTTTTTTAAAACAAAAATAAAATTGATTGTAATAGTTATAATTCAAACTGCAGATATTGTAACATATTCAACAATAGTAAATATTTCTGTGGTGCAGCTGCTGCTATATCTTAAAAACAATGCTTTTTTTTTTAATAGTAATGAAAGCTAATTTAGATTTAAATAAATATAATATACATAAGTTAGATATGCTAGAGAACATTTATGTTTAGAGAAAATTTGACTATAAAATTTTATTAAAAAGTCACATTAATTAATATATATTAGAATGAGATATGAATATCTTTTCAATATCCATTCAAAAGTTTTATGAAAGTAGATGAATAAAATCTGTATATATTAGTCTCAAATAATATAAAGTATGAAACTAACAATGTGGTTTGAAAATTTTATTTGCATCTGTTTTTCCTGTCCTTGATCTAAATTTTTGATAAATCGTAATTCTAACTTTTTCTAGTAATTTGAATGTCCTAATTTACTATTGTGACAACTTATATACAGAATTGAAATCATCAAATAAAAAAATTATTATTATTAATGAAATGAAACTAATATATAAATCATGTAATAAATGTATTAAATATATAGTTATATTGAATAGAATTTTAAAATATTCAATGATATGTAAACTTTATATATAATGAAATTTCAAAAATGCAGTTAATATGATTTTAAAACAATACTTAAATAATATGTTTTGACATATTTATGATAATTTCAAAGCTTTTATGCAATTTATAAAATTCATTGATCTAATAAATTTTAGAAATTGCTTAACAAAATAGTTATTTAAACAGTTAACTTTATAGTTTAAGTTTTTTTTAATTTTTCTGATCCATTTTCAGTAACATTTTTAATGATTGAAAAAAAAATAATCAAGTCTTAAACCAATATATTTTAGAATAATTTTTTAGAGCATGTAAAATATAATTTATCTTAATGGAACATATATGTTACATGTATATGTATTAGATTTTTTGCAAAGAATTATTTAATTTTTATTCATTCTAAATTTTAGTATATATTAAACAACCAAAAGCCTATATATATATATATATAGATACATAGCCAAATGATTGCCTTAAATACTCAGCTATAAATCTGTTAATTTTAATAATTAGTACTAAGCAATTTTGCACCTAATGTCTAACTTTAGTAGCAAATTACTTAGTATTAATTATTAAAATTAGCAGATTTATAGCCAGAGTATTTAAGGCAATCATTTGGCTATGTATCTAAATTTTAGTGTTTAAAGTTAGATTAATTAAAATGACTAATTTATATTCAGTGAACAAATACTGCTTCAGTTTGTGTAGTCTTGTGCTAAAGAGAATCTATCAATAGTTTATTTTCTGGAATATTTATTTATCTAAATATTTGTATAATTCATCATAGATTAGAAAAAATTTTAAACTGGCAAAAAAAAATATGATAGTTAGGTATACAATAACATTTCTAGCAGCTGTTAATATTTATTTTTATATATGACGTAAATATATATAACATTATAGTCATGAATATTTTGATTATATTAATATATTACAAATATAATAGAAAAATAAACCAAATGGATCATTTATAATAATAATTTAATTAGCTTTCTTTTAGTGAATTATCTACTTTTATTTTTATTTTTGTATAGATTGAAAAATATTATTAAAGTTTTTGATAAGTTCATGTTCCAGATTTTTCACTCATCTCCACTATAAGTCCACTATCAATTGAGTTACTTTTTTACATAAAAAAATAGGTTACTTCTGATAAGTAATGTGAGTTAGAACAGGGCAAAGAAACAAACATTCGCTATTCACATTTGTTATTGATTAATATTACTTTAATAAATTAGTATGATTATTAATAATGATTTTAATATTCTCATAAATAATAATTGGATATTTTAAACGTGTAAATAATATGTTAGGTAGATTACTTTTTGATTTGTTAGTTATATATTTAATATTTTAAAAAATATGAACTTGCTTATATAATTTTCGTAAAATTATACAGTACTATAAAAATATATGATTATCGTATGTTAAATAATTGTAACTAAATGAACATAATAAATTTTGTATTAACTATTTTGCAAAGTTAACCATATACGTTGGCCTTAGTATATGTTAATAAATATTTTTATTTTTCTTATTATTAATATACAACCTAATATGTACCAGCATAATACATAACAAACAATATATGCGTAGAATTATAGAGTTGTGCATATAACATGTTTTATAAAGTTGGTCTGTCAAAGATGGTTGAATTGTTGTAAAAGTTTTGTTATGAATAGTCTATATTGGAAGCAAGTGAGTCAAGTCTGTGGAATGAATGAAAAAAGCAAACCATATGACCATTATGTGGAATATTTTAAAAAATTGTGATATTCAATCAATTTGAAAAAAAAAAGAATGTTTTTCTTGTTCTGGAGACATTGTTCTATTTTTGATTTCGATGGAGGAAATCTAAAAGGAAAGTTTTTATATGATTTGAATAAAAGTTTTTTCCAATTAGAGTGCAGGGGTGCATTTCAAAATGCATTTGAACTTAGTTTATCTTATGGAATTCTTACTTGGAATTAGACAGTTGAAGTTATATATACAGTATTGTAATTTCTGTTATGAATAGCCTATGTTAGAAACAAATAGATGAAGCAAGAAGGGAGTTGGGCCACCTTAGATAACCAGGGAGAGAAGCTCCCTAGTATAAAAATAATTGCTTATTAAATTCGTTAAACTGTTGAAAACAATTTTGTATGAATATCATTTTATGCTTTTGTATTTATAGTAATTAGCAAACATAATAATAATAGGCATAGATACTATGCATCTAAATGTAAATATGCATGAAATTTATAATTTACCTATTAACAGTTGTATTGGGTTGCATTTTGAATAAATTGTAGACCTATAAATTCCGACTGTTGTCTGCCTGTCTGTCCGTCCTTCCTTAATATCGAGAACAGTGTTAGATAAATGAAATTCAAGACCAGATTTAGTTAATTGGAGCAGTAGGCTCCAATTAACTATATATGAACTTATGATGCAAACTTAAAGATGTGTTATTTTCAATTCAAAAATTTTACCCTGAAAGGAGTTAGATAGATGACCAGTACAACTCCATTGCTAATGGAAAAGTGTGGTGTACAGGTGCAAGCCACTACTAATTTGAGATGGAGAGCATATATTTTAAATTAAATAAATTAAAAATATGATTAAAGATTGCAGCCCACGATAGCATAATAAATAATTGCTTATTGTACTTCATAAATTATTTTAGTATTTGTAACACATAAATTAGAAATGATTTCACCAGTGATTTCAATTATAAAAATTTAGGCTATACATGAGGCTTCAAAAGAAGATAAATGCATAACTATACAATATAAATCTCATAATTTATAGAGCATTATAATAGAATAAAAGATTAATAATTATCTATAGATATTTAAAATTATTTCTGTAATTTTTCTTTTTTTTAAACTTGTTCTAATATATTGATGGGTTCTAATTTTAAAATGTATGCTTTTGAATCTGTTTCCGAAGAAAGTTTCAATCAGCTGAAAACACCTTGTGTAATAAATATTCTTACTTTTCATAATATATATTTCTTTTTTAATAATTATAAATCAGTTTTGTTAATTAAAAGATATTCGAAAATCTTTGATCTTTCATTATAATTTTATAGTAAGGATATATATAAATACTGTATATATCCTTATTACTTATTTTTATATATCTGTGTATGGGGTATATTTATTTGTTGTTCCAAGAAGAAAAATGTTCAATATTAAATCATTATTACAGTTTTTGTTGTAATATTGATGTTATGATGTAATATTGTTTAATGGGCAAACTTTTTAGATTTATAATAGTTTTGATAGATTCTGTATTCGTTAGAATGTGAATGAACAATGAACAGAAATGATTATATTATTTTTGTCATATCGATATATTATTTTTGTCAATTTATTATTTAAATTGGGTCTATGAGACAAGTTTAAACTAAGGCTTTAAGAACAGAATGATATATTATTATTTTAATTCTTTTAAAAATATAAGCCATTTGTAATTTATATATTTCTTCAATTTTATAGTGGCATTACATAAATTTTATTAATTCTTTATATTTCATAGCTAATTTATTATTCTCTTTTATTAATATGTTATTTGCAAATCATACAAAAACATAACAGTAAAAATTAGAATGATTTATATACAGTATATCAGATAACATCAGTATTAATCTGCATTGTTTTTTATTTCTAAAATGCAAAAGTAATAATGCCTTCATTCAAATATAGTTAAAAAGTAAATGCTAATTTAACAATAACCATGAACACAGATAATTAACAATAAATAAATGAAAACAATTCTTTTGTTTTTAATTCATAAAAAAATTGTGAAATGTAATGTAATTGATTAAATTTAAAAGGCACATTTAAAGTATCATTAATGTATTTTGTTATGATAAGTTTGTACATAATTATTTTAAATATTTGGATAATTATACAAAAATAATTATAATTATTAAAATATTGAATAGTTTTAAATTTAAATAACTACTCACCACACTCACCACACCAACATAAAAAATTACATACACGGAATCAGTTTACGGTGTGGTAACATCGAAAAAAACGAACGTTTTCGAACCCCTTCTGGGCTCTGCATCAGATTCTAACGGTCTTTAGATCGGAAATTCAATTAACGAATGCCGAGTTTTAAATTTAAAATCTTACATTCTATGCAAGAAAGAGCATATTTCAATAAGTAGAAGAAAAATTGTTAGATAATTCAAAAAATAAATTTGAATTTTAAAAGACTTATTTACAGCAGCTTGTATATAAAATTGTGTATAAAAAAATCTTAATTGTATATTTTAAATTATAAAAACATTTGAATATTATTACTATTCCTATATAAATAAATATATAAATGTTTGAATTTTTTACAGGATTCCATTTAAGTGGTTTAGTAACAACACCTATTCCTTCTACTCCACCTCATCCTAGTTATACACTGGATCCAGAGAAGAGATTCAGAGTGTCTATCACATTTGACAGGTATGTGAAATAAATATAATGTTGACATGATTTATAAAGTCATAATCTATGATAATAAAATGAATTTGGTTATTATTCTATAAATTTCTTCAAATTTTGTGATAACGTGAATTTTCTATTATATATCTTGTTTTAAATCAGTATTTTAGAATTAGAACTTATTTAGTTTTACATACAACTGAATGTTTTTTAAGTAATTGTTATATCTTTAGTGTATTGTTTATTGATATGAATGTCAAATCAGACTTCTTTGATATTCAGTTTGATCTTTTTTTTGTCAGAAAGCAGATCTGAAGCTGAAGAGATTATACTCTAATAATACATTAAACAAAAAAATGGTGGAATATCTGCACTGTATTACTGTAATCCAACACGTATCTATAAACCTTCAGGTATACTATAAACGTCAGGTAATGATCCCCTAACGGTTAGAGGATCGTTACCTGATGGAATCTTCCGTTAGGGGATCGTTACCTGAAGAAGAACTGTAACGGTTCAAAAACGTTTGTAACGTAACTGTTGTACTGTTGTAGAGTGTGATGATACGCGCACCGGTGAAAGGTTTATAGATACGTGTTGGAATACATTAAACACTTTAAGACAGTATTTTTGGATAAATTTATTATTTTATTCCTTGTTTATTATTGAAACTTACGAACAAATACTCTTTAGGACATTAAACAATCAAAACATTTATAAATAGGAAGTAAAAGTTTGAAAATATATTATTTTTATTGTTAAAATATTACATTAATCTATGTAATATTTATAATCTATTCTTTTGATTTAGAACAGAAATAATGATCATAATAGATATTCAATATTATCCATTTATTTTTTTAAGGTGCTGTAAAAGATAATTTATAGACTTTTATTTCTTGTACTGTACAAAATATAACAAAATTTTTAATTTTTAAAAATATTTGTTAGAAATATATGAATTATTAATGAGTATTAATGAGAAAATGAATGGATCTTTAAATAAAAATTTTATAGCATATAATGCTATAATAGGAATTTAGAATATATTTCAATATATATTTTGACTAAATATAAACCAAAATGTATTTTTCCTTGTATTAAAATCATACGTTTGTATTTTAAAAAATTACATACTACTATATACAATTTTTAAATATTTATATTTATCAATGATGCATATATTTAAAAAAAAATCTTTTTTAAAATATTAAATTTTGTTATATTCTATTATTTATCTTTTATAAAGTCTTTTATAAATTTTAAAATGCATGATATAAAATTTTAATATAGACATATAAGATCAATTTGTATAAGTAATTATGGCATTTTAATATTTTCAAGTTTAACTATTTTTATATTAATAAGCTATTTAAATAATCATTTGTAAATTTTGTGAGTAGAATTATACTAAATGGAACAAGTTTTTGAGTTTTTAAAGAAAATATTTATATTAATTACATAAATTTACATAACATCAGTGCTTAATAAAATTTTGTATGTAATTTAAATTAAATTTTGAATAAACTTTTTTATTAATCTTTACTAAACATAAAGAAGTAACCTACAACAGAGGATGTGAAAGGGGTAGTGGAATTCTATTTAAAAAAATTGGGTTAATGTTTACCTAGGTAGTCCAAGATGGCCGCACAGCGGGGACCCACGTTCTAACCTAACCTGACCTATTCTAATAAATTAAGAAAATTTTCCTTTCTTCATATAATTAATTTTTTGAGTTATTTTACATCTTACATTAGTAATTTTGTTAATTTATTAGAATAGGTTAGGTTAGGTTAGAACGTGGGTCCCCACTGTGCAGCCATCTTGGACTACCTAGGTAAACATTAACCAAAAATTGTTTTAAAATTTGTACATTAAATCTGTGGTTTAAATATATATGATGTTCCATTCCAAATTCTTTTTGAATATGTTAAAAACTTTTCAAATCTGTGTATGTTCTGTTTGATATGTGTTAAGACGACGTTAATGCAGCATCAAAAGTATTAGTGAGTTTTTCCGTTATTAAATGTAAATTTTACAAATGATTACTATTTATTTATACTTTAATTTTTTTTTAACATTATTATTTTACATAATTTTATTTCAATGGCAAGCAAAGACACAGAATACATAAATATGTTAAGCAACATATTTAAGTCAACATAGAAACATAAATGTTTTTTATCATCATATTGTATATGAACTAGGTTAATGAATATAGATTTTAAAAGTAACTAACAGTTATCACTGTTTAAATTTTTAAAACCTTATTAAAAATTACATGATAACTTTTAAATATTTAAAACTACAGAATTATAAATATAAGAAATTGATTTATTGAAGCCAATTTTACATAAATAATAATGTATACTCAAGTCTACAGATCCCATCTTCAGGAAAACATAAAAATAAAATGGTACCAAACTTTCTATCGGCTCAATGTCTTTATCAGTTCTCTTGATGATCTGTGGCATTGCGGAAAGGTAACTGCAATGTTGATTGATTAGCTTCAGATATCTGACTTTGTTGGACTGACAGAAAGTTCTTTATTATTTAATTTTTTCAATTTATTCTCTTAAAGATAGAATCTGAAAGTTTAAAACTATTTGCTTACAGACTCTGATATCCAATGAAACAGTTCCTAATATTTACCACTCTAAGATTAGCACATAAATATCAAATTTGTGTGTTGTTTCTTTTTTTACTTTATTACTTTCAATATTATATGCAGAACAATAATATAATCTCGGAATCTTCTCTTATTGATTTGACATTTTCCATTCAAATTATTCCTGAAATACAAAGATTATAGATAAAATTGATTTAAATTTTATTACTATATTGTGTAATATTCATTTTTAAAATTGACTTTTTTGTTCAATTATATTTTTACTTATTAGAGAATCATTTGCATTACAAACTGTTTCTTTCTTTACTTTTTGAATGGAATTTCAAAGGTTGTTTTGATTTTGTATGTTTTCACAATGTACTGTGCCTGTCGGTGGTCATTGCAACATTTTCAGTTGTTCTGAATTTGTTAATTTTTAAATATATTACTGAACTAAATGATTTTGTTTTTAGTTTGTAATTTTAATCTAGTTTTTGTTTTATTGTGTTGATCATTTGCATTGCTTAGGGATAAAAAAATTCATATTATTATTTAATATACAAATTCAAAATAAATTAATTTTATTATCGGATAAAATTATTATTTTTCTGACATCTTTATGATTCGTTAAACTTAAACTATTTTTATATACCATCAGATTTATCTTCACAATAAACTACATGTGTAGTGGAACTTTGCATACCAAAATTAATTCAGATTTCAATTAATGATTAATCAGACAAATGAAAATTCATATAACAAACTCTTCAAAAAAGATTTACGATGTAAAAATACTAAAGAATTTCCAAATGATCTGCTGAATTATTCATTTGGACTATTTTAAGGCTAGTAAATAATTAAATACAATAAAATATATAAATAAAATTTACTGAAGCTACAAAATTTCCTTCATGTTCTGTTGTTACAAACACCAGTGACTTCCAAAAACAATTTTCAGTTATGGAGATGAAGACAATTTTGTAGCTTCAGTAAATTTTATTTATATATTTTAATGTAAATACCATCAGCCAAGATTACCAATGTAATTACCATCAGCCAAGGTAGGTAATGAATTAAATACAAGCCTAGTCTTAAAATAGCCTAATGGATAATCTGGCAGATCATTTGGTAATACATCAGATTAGTGTTATTGTAAAGTACAAAGCTTGCTCACTTTTTTCAGCAGAGTACTATACGGTTTATGAATATTCTTAGCTTTTCCGAGAAGCCTGCTTCAGGTTTCCTCTTAGGAAATTTTAATTTTGGAATGCCTTATAAATTCTTTTATGTAGAGATGTAATTTAAATGAGCAGAGTGCATGTTGTTAAGCATATCATAAGATATATAGTAGCAGGTAGTGTTGCCATCAGGCCAGTTTTCACCTGAACATGCCGGTTTTCAGATTCATGCTATGGATTAATTATTAATTTGTCCGGTTTTCATAGAAATTGTGAAATTATGATGAAACAAAATAAATTTATAAAAATATTTGTGAGCATTTTATTTTAACGGTTAAAGACTTTAATGTCACATCCCCAAACTTTCTTATTTCAATCTTATCCCTAGGCTAAGAGTGACAGAAAATGTACTTTTAAAATTCTAACTTGAAAATATCTCTGGCAAATATTAGGTTTGTTCCAACACGGGTTTGTAACTGGTTTAAAACTGGCATGCGCATTGCCCGGTTCTTGACTGTAAAATGACATCACGCATGCCTCGTACGGTTTCAAATTTAAACCGGTTAGAGACTTGTGTTGGAACAAACCTATTGTAAAGCAAATGTGACAGTTTCAGTTTACAAGTTTATAATTTCTATTTTAATTATTTAATATGACAACTTAAGAAATTGAAAACCCAAAAAAAGGAAGTGAACTTGTAAATTTAATAAAGATTGGCTGACACAAAACGAATTTCAAAAATGGTTATGACCTGTTCGAGATAGTGTTGCCAGTTTTTCAAAATTGCTGACCTTGTCCTGGTCAGCAATTTTGAAAAGATGGCAGCACTAGTATCAGGTAAGGAAACTGTTATTTTCTATGAAGTATACCATACTATGCAAGATTTTGTTTTTCCTTTTAGGTATCTTGTTTTTCATTGTTTGTAGGGAGTTGTCAAACAATGATTTCTATGCTGCAGACAATGATGTATAGTCCTTATAATTAATACATTTGCCTCTTATGTGTACTTTAAAAATTCTAAAGTTTCCAAAGTTCACAAATAGTATTCCTAAAATACTGGCCTTATTAGCATTGTCATGTTGAACCTCGCAGACACCTCAGGCTTACTGGTATATTGGGCTAATGTGGTTCCTGTTTTATTTGTATAAAGAACACCGTCTTGCTGATGTTCTTTAATTTTTTGTGCTAAGAAACTATTTGTGGATTTGACATATATTAGTTGGTGATTAATTTGCTGTCATTAATGGGGATTAAACATACTTGTGAAACTTTATTTATATAAGTATACCTCGAGTTACGTCGTTTCAAGTTACGTCATTCTCGATTATATGTCATTTGTCAAAAAATATATGGAAAAATAAAAATCAAATTTAAGTTATTTTATTTGACTTTACATTTGTCCTCCACAAATATTGAAGTCTTAATATCACTAGAAAAGCATCAAAGCACATAAAATCATATTAAAATATGTACATTTACAGTAAATGTTAATATAATCATCATAAATCCTAGAGAATGAAACATGAAAACATCTGTGTTTCTGTGTTGTCTTATTTAGCGGTTTTTAAGTGCTCAATATTGGTGTTTTTGACAGTAGCTCCAATATCTACCGTTTGGTATCGTTGTCAGCACCACTCGATATTGGTAAATTTAATATAAATTAGTTTATTTTCTACTGTCACAAGATAATTTTAATAACTGTATTTGTTATTTAATCTTACAAAATCATCTGATTTTATAATGTCTTAGAGCAAACCACATTCACAAATAAAGAGTCTGTGATGTACTGTAAACATCGTCAAATTGTAAATATGTACATTTACAAGTATGTACTGTACCTACATGAATTCGTAAATTTAGATTACTTTTTTCTGTACTATATTAAAAACTAAAATTTATTTGTTTGTAAGCTTAAAATAGATTCTTATTAACAATATATTTTAAAAATGCATTTATAAATAAAATACACAACTGGGAATGGTTATTTGTGGTTTAGCCGAGCAACAAGTAAATTTGACTTATGTCATTTTTTGACTTAAGTCTCCTCTCCTGGAACCAATTATCGACGTAAGGTGAGGTATACCTGTATTGACATTATTTTTACAATTAATTAATAATCGGAATTCATAAGGCATTACAAAATTGAATGCCCTCCAACATTAGATTTTCCAACCAGAATCACCTTAAGTAGGTTTCTCAAAAAAAGCTGAAAACGTTTGTAAACCATATACCAGCAGAATACTACAAATATTCTGCTGGTAAAAGTGAGCAAGGTGTGTACTTTAGAATATTTACCTCAGTTCCAGCTTGATATTTGATGTTATAAGGTTGGTGTTTATCAAAAAATATTCTTTAGTGTATGTATAGAGTTTGCTTACTTTATAATTTCTTTTTAAGAAACATGGGAGACATTTTTTGAATTATTGAATTAGAAAGTTTTTGAAATACATACATTCAATTACTGCATGGTTTTACCAATTTCTTGATTTCAATCAATAGGAAAAATGTTACTGATTGTTTTACTTACTCATAGCCTTTTATTTAGTCAGTGAAGTTGTCTCCTCTGCATGACTAATTCTCAAATTGAATTATCACCTTCATTGTCAATGTTTTTTTCCAAATTTTCCATAATTTTATTATTGTTTAACACATCAGTTTCCTTATTTCAATTTTTTATCTATTTAATAATTAATATCTTTTCAATATCTCTATATCCATTCATTTTATTAAAGAAATTAATAAATTCATTGAAAATTTTTGTGTATTTCTTTAAGAAATATATTAATTTTTATTTGAAATGTCTTTAATAATTTTTATATTCTATATTATAATAAATTTATCACTTTCCAGAATTTATTTAATTCTTTGTTTGAATGGAAAGATGTCATGATTCTTTTTTACTTTGTTCTTTTGTTATTAGGTTATATTTTACCAAATAAATTATTGCAAATAGTTTAGTTTACATCAATTTAAAATTGACCAACTTGATACTTTAAATTGCATTATTAATTATAATTCTTTTTTACAACATTCCAAATAGTTTGTTTAATCAGAATCTAGAATACAGTATAAAAATAAACCAGTCAGTACCATGAATAAATAGTAGATTATATCTAAATTATCAATGATTCTGGAGGTGACAATTCGATGGAGGTCTGGGTGGAATAACTGGCAACATATAGTAAGTGGGAGTTGCGGGTTCCTATTCTTCTCTAGACCAATTCTTTTCTTCCAGAACTTTCTAAATTAAAAATTAAATATTAATTTATTTATAATTATCAAATTTATCAAGTGATGGCACCTAACATCTTTCTCTAGGCAAAATTACTGAATATCTAATTATTAATAATAGACATATTATAACCTGATATAATCTGGCAGATAAACAGCCACAATATAGAATACAAGAACCTTTTTATGATAGTCTTCAATAATTCCAATATTTTTTTTTTTTATCCTGGACAACTAATAGAAGTCATATTACATACAAAAAGAATTGATTTAATGTTATTGAATACAATACTATTGATAATGAGTTGGAAATTTTTCTGAATAAAATAGTATTTTTTATGTTTATTTTATAAATAACTGTTCACATATGGAACAAAGTCAGAATAAAAGTATCTTCCAAAATTCATCCAATCTTACTTTTTATGTATGCATTTTATTAGCAAAATATTTTGTATTTTTATGCTTATATGCATTGAATTTTACAGATCTGCAAGAAGCCTTTATTTTTTGTACTCTTATTACAAATTAAGATTTGTAATGACTTACCGTACTTTCCGGCATATAAGACGACTGTGCGTATAAGATGACCCTCGACTTTTACAGTTAAAATAAAGAGTTTCGGATATACTCGCCATATATGACGACACCCGGCATATAAGATGACCCCCGACTTTTTTCCTGGGTTAAAAAGTTGTCTTATACACCGGAAAATACAGTATATCTAAGAGTCTATGATAGTGTTTTTAATTATAAATAATGTTGTTTATAAAACTTTAAAGCAAGTTTAGATTTGATTTAGTTGTTGTTCTTTAGCAGTGTTTGATTTTTTTTAAATATTGAAACAAATTAAAGATTTAATTTAAGAGTTAGTTTAATTTGATTCTAAAACACTATGTAGTGTAATAAATTCAAACGCTTGGCGTTTTATCGTCTTTATTTAGCTCAGTTGATACATGTAATTTGTTACACTACATAGTGTTTAAGAATCAAAGAAGAGTCACAACACGGTTTCAGATTATCAAAGTTAGTTTAATATTAATATATAGATTTCTTTTAGCTATTATCAATTATTAGATCTTTTTTCTTATTGTAATCCATACAGTTTTTAATTTAAAAAATGTTTCTTATCTTAAAAAATGGATCTGAAGATATATATATATATATATATCATATGCTCATTAAATCTTTTAAACCAAAACCATTTTATCCTCTAATTATTTTATATAGGTTTCAGCTTTCTTAAGTATTTTGTTCTTAAGTCATTTATGTTGAAATAGCTTTTGTTTCAATTTTTATCACAGTATTATTCAATATTATAAAGTTGTTTTTACTTGGCTTATATAGTTATTGTTGATCTGATATCAAATAAGCAATTTCATTTAATGACTCTTTACATTGTGTTTAACTTTTTATCATTGAAGTCATTTTTTTTTTCTTTTACATTTTATTGAATTGTTAATATAAAATAACTTGCTATTTTTTAAATATCCAAATTTAATTTTGAAATTTAATTAATTTTGTAATTACATAAAATTATATGAATATTATACAGTGAGTCAAAAATTCCTTGGATCTCATTCTAAAAATACTTAAGATGTATTAAATTTTGTTAACGTACAGTACTTACATAGGAAGTCACGTATGGAGAATTGGATGGGATCTTTTTTCATTGACCTTGAAAATAATATTCAAGATTAACAAAAAGATCCCATCTGATTCTCCATACATGACTTACTATAGTATGTAACTACATTAACAAAATTAATATATTTTCAGCACTTTTGGAATGTGGAATGAAAAGAGTTCAGGGAACTTTTGACTCGTTATGTATAATATTGATATAAATTTATATAATTCATATATCACTTATAATATATACAATCATATATATATAAGTGTTAATATATAATAATAATATACTCGGCAATCAATTAAACTGATAATCCAATTGTTCCTAAACTAGAATATAGGCAGTTGTAATTAAACATACAACTTATCATGCATTAACTACTACTATTCTCTTGATATAAACCAGTCCAATTCACATGACTGTTTTGTACATTGGAGTGCCAAGACTATTGAAACTATCTGTAGACAATTTCTTTTTTATTTGTCTATAGTTAGACAATAAGTAGTTTTTTCAGTTTGTATAAAAGTTATTTGCTAGCCAGAGATAAAATTAATTTTTCTTATAAAGCTTTAAACAAAGCTTTTCAATATTTTTGAAATAGAAAAATAACATTGTTAATCAAGATTTTAATTTTTAGTTTATTTCTGCTTCTACGATAAATTTCTAATTTTACTTCATTTTTTATTCATATAATTACAATTTGTGATTTCTAAATAAATTTGAATATACCTGAACAGAATTTTATCCAAAATATGAATTATTTCTTTATTTTTTTTCATATAAACATAGAAATTGTATTATAAAGATGATATTTAGCACCATAATTTTTTAACAAGAAAAAATTTATGTGAATCATTTTTGTTTAAGAAAAGTTATATCTAGAAGTAAAATAGATTCCAGGAATTTTAATTTGAGATATTTGGCACTGTATATTAGTTGTAAAAATAGTGAACAATCTGCCTAATTTGGCAAGTGACATTAAAACAATTGATATTCAACAAAAAAGATAACAAAAGAATGCGTATTGGCATATATTCTTCGTGCTTAAAATATGCCAAATTCATTTTGTTTTTAATAAATAAATATTTTTTATTTGCTATTATATAACAAAATTTTAAATGCTTTATTTTTATCACTGTTATAGCTAGTTTTAAATATAATTTATTACTTAAATTCATTGTATTTTATATATTCATATAATATATAAATATATAATGAATTTAAGTAATAAATTTTATAAATTTAATAATAATAAATTAATTAATTACAAATATTTCATATTAAATCAAAATGAAGATATTAATTCTTTATGAATTATGAGCATGTATCTTGCTTGCTGTGGGAAGATAAATAACAGTATTTGGCAAATAGGTATTATATCTATCTCTTATTTTGTGTATTATATATTAATTTTTCTTCAATATTATCAAACTTTTCTAAACCAAATGCATAAGATTTAAATTTACGTTTTAAAAGTTTTTATTTAAATTGTTACAAAATATTAATTTTTAATTAAGAAATCAAATTGTTTATGAAATTAATTTGATTTAGCTTAATATTCCTCCGTTCCTAACATTCATAAGGAAAATTTTAGAAAAAAATATTTTTTACTTATTTCAAAATACATAAGTTATGTGAAAAATTAATGTTGAAAGTACTTGCAATACTTTATTATCTTTTATTTCCTGTCTGTATTTTACAATTTATCCATCTATATTGCCCAGTTTGATCCATTTATCATATAAAGTGGTTCCCAATTTTAAAATTTGATATTACAATAGAAGAATAATCTTAATACATAAATATTTTTGGACTTGTTTCATAATCAATCCAATTATTTAGCATAGAACTGTTTTAGAATTTAGAATAGAATTAATTACATTGATAGATATATAATATCTATCAATGTAAATTAAATTAAATATTAACTCGGAATATATTTGTGTTTATCCTTTTTAATTATTAAAGTATTTATCAATATTTATTTTCTAGAATTTATCCTGGACAACTAATAGAAGTCATATTACATACAAAAAGAATTGATTTAATGTTATTTGAATATAATACTATTGATAAATATTCTGTATATTATTAATAATAATACACAGAATATTTTAATGCAAATATATATATATTTTTTTAATCAAGCAAGATTATTTTCTGTATAAAAATAATGTTTAATACGATATTCCATTACCATAGCAATATTTTTGTCATATTGATGTAATTATAATTTATAGAATATATGTTACCGTTAAAAATAATTTGTAATGCAACTTAAAATATAAATTTGTATGTAATATTTTACATTACAATTATAATTTTTATAATAATAACAAATTAAATTATTGTTTTATTATTTTAGTTTGGTTTACTAAATAATGCAGATCTTAATTAATTCAGTGATTCAGAGATCTGTATATTATAATTCAAGTATTTATATGATATAATTGAATCAGTATTGAGCAAATTTCTCTTATACATCTTGCAATTGATTTCTGACATACCAAAGAAAATTGGGTAATGTGAATATCTTAAAAATAGATTTATGTTCGTTTTGATTTAAAATATTATTTATTTATTTTAATGAAAGAAAATAATCATAAAGCATATATAATTCAAAATTAAACATTTCTGTAATTGTTTTTTATATATTTTTTTCAAATATTGCATTGCTATAAATCATATTTTTGTTGACTAGTGCTGATATTCTTTTATTTGGGTTATTAATTCAAATATTTAATTTATAATAGCAGTGGACCAAAACAATATATTGCAATATTCTGATTCACAATTCCAAATTTTTTTCAATGTTATTTGTTATAATATTCTGCTTTTCAACTTTGAAATAATTGCTTTAAATTTATAGATGTTATTGTTTCAAGAATTATTTTATATTAAATAATAATATAATAATTTTGTACAAGATAAAATTTATTATGATTGATTAGAATGAGAAGCTGTGTTAAGCAACGTAATAAAGGCGCTGGTCTTTATATCACTCATATCAAATTATAGACAAAAACTTTAAATGAGATAAAATTTAATCACTCTTGACTCTTGTACAATATATTGTTTAAATTTATTTTAAAGTTAAAAACATTCCAATGTTTTATATAAATGAGCAATTATTTATGACTTCTGGTTTACATGGGAAATTCTTATATAGTTAATCTCCTACCTCTAAGATTTTCATATCTAGTCTCATCTTTCATCTATCTAACTCTTTTCTCAAGATTAAGGAAAGACAGATGGACAGACAACAATGAGAATTTATAGTTCTACAATTTTTTCAAATTACAGGCCAATAAAGATGCTTTTGTTTTATAAACTTATATCTTTGTGATTTACAAATATATATATATATATATATATAGAATTAATTGACTCCCATATAAACAATACAGAAACTGGATAACAATATAGAAGAAAAAAATAAAAAATTTAGTTTTTTGATTTTTCTTCTTAATTAATTAATTGAAGCCCATGTTTTAGAATGTTTTTCAGTTTTAATGCTATTAATCAGTGATTGTCAGATATCACTTTGTTTAAAGTAATATTATGTAAAACCAGGGCAATTTCAGCATGCTAAGAAAAATTACTATGTATCTTGGAAAAAAAATCACACGGTATCTATTTTTGACACATTTTAAAAGATTAAGATCTTTATCTAAAGGGTGGCACAGGGTGCTGTCAGAAATGAGTTAATGTTTTCAAGTAATAAATGAATTTTAAGAGCTCCAGATTGCTGAACTTGCTCCACATATGAGCAAGTTTCGCAGCCTACTTTAAAAACACAAAAACAAATTCGAATGCAAAACAACTTTATTAACCTTTATTTCTAACGGCACAATTTTTAAATAAAAAAAATTATCGCTTGCTTCAATGTCAAAAATATATCAATTAAAATCAGACTCCAAAAATAATATGTGTATACATAAACAAAACACTTTTTGCGTAATTAATATTTCGTTTTGCACATCAGAGCAAGTTTGACAATACCTGCCAAACTTGCTCTGATATAGTGTTGGTGAGAGGTCACTAATGGAAAAAATTACACAACAACAAATCAATGTTTAAAGAATTTTTACACATTATCTTAAATTCAATATCAAACAACCTTTTAATAAAATATTTAATTTTAATTATGAAATTTTACAATTCTAAAAATTAATTATCTAACCTATGATATCTTTGTATATTGATATTCTGTTGTTTCATTTTGCAATACTATATTTTAGAAACTTGCATAATTAATATGAAGCTCACAAATCATATACAGAACTTCCGCAAGTGGGTGTGCAGGATGTGTACTTTGTGTGTGCCGTCATCAAGGGGGTGACAAAAAAGACATTTCTAATTAATTATGTCGAAGTAAAATTTCAAGCTCGAACAGTCTAGTTGTTAATGCTTGCATTATATATATGAATTTATAATATTGCATGATCAAACGTATACATATGGTCCAGTGGCGAGTTTCTCATCTTGTGAAGAATAAACTTGTATAGACTAGTATATAACAATGTTGCCAAATGTTCATTCCATCCAAACTCAATTCAAAGAAGTTTTGTTGATGATCAAAAAATATAAATTTGTGATACGTTTGTACTAATTCATAAGGGATGCAAATAAATATGATTTGCACATAGGAACGAGATAACTCTAGTACTTGACGAAAATTATTAGCATTACAACTAAAACAGATCTAATATTTGTGATAATTTAAATATTATTATATTTTAAGATATAATTTTGATAAAGAAATATACTAGAAAAATCTAGATTTGTTTTTTCTTGATAGTAGACTTTTATTGAAGATAGATTACGCTGTTTTAATATGAATATTATTTTTCAAATATTTTCAGAAAAATTGTTATGAATTTTATGGAATTTTTGTATCTAAATATAATGATTGATGATAAAATATGTTTACTTTTAACTGTTTTAATATATGTTTTGATTACATCATTTTATTGATTTGAAGTTAAAATATAAAAAGAAAATAGTAAATTTGATAGAAACAAAATTTTTAAATTAAATTTGAAAGCTTAATATTTTCAAATTTAATTTTTTTAAAATCAATTCAAAACTGTTTCTTACTAAAAATAATATCATATTTATGCTTTTATGAGTTTTCTAAATTTGTAAAAATGGCTTTAATTATATAAGTTATTTGAAAAACATTAGATTGCAATTTGGTTTCAATTACTAATTATAAATTCTGTGTATCAAGTTGATATTTATATAATTGGAAATTTGTAACTCATCTGAAAGTAAGTGAAATGTATATAATGTGTTCCTTTTAATATTTCTCTCAATCTAATTTTTTGAGATAAATTTTTAATACAATTTTTTTTTTTTCAAACTGACTAAAATAGTCAGTGCCAAAATTTAAACTTAATTTACAATAACGTTCTTTATTAATCATTTAAAAAAATATATACAGTAATACCCCAAACTTACGCGATTGGTGGGACCGAGAGATAGTCGCGTAAGTCGAATTCGCGTAAGTCGGAATATAATTTCGCAATTTGTGTAAAATCCAAGTCAGATGTATGTAAGCTAATAAATGTTCTCGTTAATCTTATCTCGTCTTTTGATTCGTTCACGGTTACAAGAAATCACCACACAGAGTCTCTCGAGTCTCCGTAGATATAACAAACACAGAAATAAATAACACAAAATAAATTGTAGCTATGTGTTGATTCCGTGCGACACATCCGAACATGTAAGCTGAACAATAGTGTGGGTGGAGTGAGTAATCAAGAGTGCGTGGCGCTCAAACAAAAGACGAATCGACGAGATTTGAAAATTGCGTAACTCCGAGTTCGCGTAAGTCGGGGTAGCGCAAGTCGAGGTATCACTGTATATAATCTGTTGTTTGTTAATATCAAATGTTTTGTACGTGCAAAGAATAACTTATTATTGATACACAAACATATATTCATGATCATAAGATAAAACACTTAGAACATTTTAAAATATTTTGATAAAAATTTAACTTTTTAAATGTTTTTGGTAATTTATAAATCTCTTATTCTGAGGATAAAACCAAATTTATTTTGACTACATTAATTAATGTAATTTAACTTTTGAAATATTAATTTTTATTTTGTAGCACAGTTATTTATCGTCTAATTATAGATTTGTTATTTTTACTTTAGTCAAAATCATAAATTTTGTATTTTTAAATATTAGTTTTAGAATTTATAAACGTTAGTAAATTAATTTAATAGATCACTAGAAATTTCAAATTTATTATATACTTTATATTAGAAATGTAAAAGTAAAAAATATTGATATAATTTTCTGTATGAAATTTTTGTAACAGGATAGAAAATAAAGAAAGAGATTCATTTTTATAAGATTAAAATGTAAAATAATTTACATCACTGATTATCAATATTATTAAAGTTAAAATATATTATGAATAATGGACTTAAAAATAAGTATTAAGTCTATAAATTTATAATATTAATGGTAGAACTCATTATTTAAGCATTTAAAATTGACAGACAAATGGCTAAGATGGCTAAGACACTTATCTCTCTAATGGGCTTAAGGGTGTGACTATGCAGACACTAATTTAGTAGCGAGTGAGAGGTTGCAAGCGATATAGTTCTCTTGAATGAAATTTGAATGGCGTTCGCTTGGACATGTTACCTGAGGAAGAACTTAAAGTTCGAAAGCGCTAGTAATACTTCGTTTACAGAGAAGCACACCGGAAACAGGTTCATTGTACGTTTTTTTTTGATATAGTTCTCGCAAAGGAAAACTATGCACAAGCGAGAAGCAAGAAATATCGCTGGCAAGAGCAAATTTCTGGTTCTTGCACATATCTGACAGGGTTTGATATTTATCGCGTCTTGCCTCTTCTCGCCAGATATTCTCGCTCGCTCAGAAAATTCGCTCACTCGCGTCTTCATAGTCGCACCCTAAGTTCAAAGCTACATTGGATCCTTTGAAATTTTTCAAAGACTCCCTTGCTAGTTTTCTTATCACAGTTTTGCCTGACTTGCCCCTAGCTAAGTCTGCCTGTATTTGCCTGTATTGAAAGCCCCTAGCTAAATCTGTGATGGACATGAATCAAACATTCTTGGCAGCCAGTTAAAAAGTTAAAGAGTTAAAAAAAAAAAGCTTAATTAGAATTATAAAGCTTATAAATTTTAATATGTATATTTTAATTTTTTATTTGAAAAATTATCAACTAGAGTTGTTGTCTTTCATAAACATTGTTTCAGAATTATTTTACTAATAATGTAATGTATTGTTTAAATTTAAAATGACCAGATGTCCTGAATTAGATGTGACAGTCCCAAAAAAATGTCCCACGTATGGAATATTTATAATTATATTAAAAAAATAGCCAATATTCATTGCATGAATTGTAAGTCAAAAATGAATCACGTACAAGTTATAACATAAAAATTTTAATATCCAATTGTGCAGATCAATCATAAAAGGGAGTTAATTCATGGTTTTAGCTAATTATTGACATTAAAAAAAATGGTGGTTAAAGTAAACAAAACTACACTTTGTTCGAGCTGTGATTATTCATTATTGCTACCGCCGTAGTTGTTATTTTGTAAATAAAACTATATGGATAAGTAAAATGTGTTCGTAACATCTGTCATTGATGACGACATAAACCTAGAAAACTGATGATCATCAGCCAGATTTGATCACATGACTCACACATCATGTTGACTGCTGTCTCGCTTTTGACACTTCAGGATCTGGCCATTTTATTTTAATTTAAAATTGATACCCAAAAATCTGCTATTATCCTTATTACATAATTTTTTCATGTTGATAAATTTGGTTTAGTTAAAAATATTAGTTTTATGAAAATTTCATTGGATAAATATATTGGATTTTATGAAAAATAAAAATATGAATCTATGTTAATTTCAGATAAATCACCCAACCATAGCATATTGTCCATCAAAATAAGGAATGGGTTAGGAAATGGCAATTGTATAATAACAATTATAGTTAAACTAATATAGTTATTGTGATGTATTTATTTTCTTTTGTTATTCATTGATTATATTTTGATTGGTTTTTGGAATGTTACATTGAATTTAAATGACGAATACCATTTGACCTTTAATTATGTATATATTATCTAGTAAAACCGTGTCGATCCAGTAATTGCTTTTATTGTCATGATTTTGCTTCAATCAGAAGCAAAACTTGTAGAACTGTCTGAATAAACTTTAATATTCTTATAAAAACAATGGTTTAATTAAGAAACTTAAAGAATTTATAAAGTTGTATGAGAGTTGCGAATTAGCTATAAAATTATAAATTTAATATTAAAGTGATTAAATTCTCTGATCATAGTATCATACTTGCCAACCTTAGATTGTAGATGGGCTGACTTGATAGTTAAAACAGGCTGATTTTAGAGAATACAAAGGCTGAGAAATAAAAGACCAATTTGTTCATTGGATCTTTTTATCAAGTCCATTGTGGATTTGTCAGGGTTGGTCCCAGACTCACAATGGAGTGACTGGGTGATGAAGGATAGGACTTTCAGATAAGGTCCTGACATATCTGTCACAGACCACCCCCAAAAATTCCTGGGTTTTCAATCTGTTTTGATTTGTTCCTGGATTTCCCAAAATAGTAGGCTGACACCTTAACTGTCCAGCCATACAGCTGTCATTGTTCTGAGTATACTATTGTCATTGTGGTTGTGGTATTGAGAAAGAATCAAATGTTGCCAGAATTTCAGATAAGTTTTCTTGGGCCACAAAGTGTAAGATGTTGTATAGGTTCTATGTTTTCAGACAAAATTTTTCATAATTTAATTAGAAATTTAAAGGGTCGAAATTCTCATATGTCTAGCAATGTTGAACTCAAAAGAAAATAGTGTTGAAGAATGGACAATTTCTAAAAGAACAGTCGTACAAGTAAACTTGGGATGTTTAGTATTATTTGTATCAATAAATCCAAATTTATGAAGATAATGGATTAAAG
Organism: Centruroides sculpturatus; assembly: GCF_000671375.1. Classification (NCBI taxonomy): domain Eukaryota; kingdom Metazoa; phylum Arthropoda; class Arachnida; order Scorpiones; family Buthidae; genus Centruroides; species Centruroides sculpturatus. Next base: position 439,556 of record NW_019384650.1, on the reverse strand, counting down.
ATGTTATATTACCTCAAAAAAGTGAAAAATTTCTAGTTCAAGTGGAATATCACCCTGAAAGACTGAGAGTCGGCAACTATGCAATATTCAATATATGAAAAAATATTTAATAAATTTGAAAGTTAGCATTATTTGAAAGATGTTTTAAAGAATATCATATGAAATTAACTATTACTTGTCAACATGTTGACTTTTTATCCATTTATAAATAAATTATTATGCATATATTATTAATTATATTCTGAAATTAGTATTACTCAATAGAGTGCAAAGAGAAAAAAATAAATATTGGATATAATTAACAAAGAAAGTCATCAAAAAATAAAAAAATATGTCTGTCAAGATGATTTGTATTGCCATAATTTGGGTAAACATTCAAAAATTCTATAAATTAATCAAACAACTTAAATATACTGTATAATTTTTATCTAAAAAATGAGTTATTAATCTTTCCTTTCGGACTATACATATAATTGAGTCCATCTTCATCTGTCCCTTCACACTCTTAGCAGAGGCAATAACAAATCTACGGCAATACCAACCTTTTATTTGAGGCTCCGCCGTCCAATGTAAATGAGTTAAAAAATCCTCTAACGGTGACCAGCACAATTATTAAATTAATATTAACATTAAAAAAATTGCCAAGACGAATTCACATATAGAAAAAATATATTTCTTTTCAGACTATACATATAATTGAGTCCATCTTCCGCTAGAGGATTTTTTAACTCATTTACATTGGACGGCGGACATGTAGCCTGAAATAAAAGGTCGGTATTGCCGTAGATTTGTTATTGCCTCTGCTAAGCGGGTGAAGGGACAGATGAAGATGGACTCAATTATATGTATAGTCCGAAAAGAAATATATTTTTTCTATATGTGAATTCATCCTGGCAATTTTTTTTAATGAATTATTAATGTATTTGGCACTAAAGTTAGACAATGCCAGTTATACAGTATATGAATAATAAGCAGTTGCAATATCTTATTCACATGTAAATCATTAGATTGTTTAAATGCATTATTGGGGAACTAAAAAAGATTATTTTATTCTAAATATAAAATTTAATTATGATAATTTAATCATAACATTTCTTTGCTATGATTGTATCTTTCTGAAATAATGTACTGTATGTGTATTATTTTGTTAAAGCATTTGCTGCAATTTTATCATCTTTGATGAATTACTTGTTTACAAAAAAAGTTTCTTATGAATAACCTTCGTAGTGCTTGAAAACTAATTATTAACAAACTAAAGCAGATTGTATTTTGCGGTTCTGATTTTCATTAGCACTTAATTTCCTTTAAAGTTTTTACTATAACAGGTTATTGTGATTTAGATAATTAACCATCAAACTTTCTCTTTGTGAAGGTTGATAAATATGTAGCTAATCCAGTTTTGAATGTTATAATGTATTCTTAGTTCTTTTACTAATATAATTTGTTCTAGAGTATTTTTTGTGTTGAATTATATAAACTGGTTTCAAGTTAATAATAATAAAAAAAGTCACTTTTTGAAGAATTTAGAAGAATTGTTTGTATAATTTCTTATTCCTTTGTTAGATAATCTAGTTCTAATAATAAGTTTATGACAATCTTTGAGGGCTCTTTTATTCAGAAAAAAGTTCTCCGATTAATCAAATATTATCTGTCAGAAATTATATACAGCTAGTTATTAGAATTGAATTGAAAGTAATTATAACTATCATTTCTTAACAAAAGTAAAATTTTGGTAATTACAATATATATACAATTTTATATATTTAAATGTTCTGTCATTTCTAAACACGTACAGATAAGAAATGAGAAATACACATGTATGACAAGTAAACAATGAAAACAAGATTGGCATAACAGCTTGCTCATTTAATGAAAAGAGAATTTATAACTAAAATTAAGTATAAAGTAAAGCAGAAAGATGGAGGGAACTATCCTGTTATGATTAGTATGAGAAATTATACAACACAATAAATCATCATACAATAATTACCAGTTAAGTCTTCTAGTAACAAGACAATATTTATAAGAAAAAAAAAAAAAAACATCCTTTCTCTCCTTTCAAAAGTGCCATTTTGTTTTTCTCCTTGGTATGATTTCTTTTTAAGATCTTTTGCAAAAAGAAAAGCCAAAGAGGACCAGCCCAAAACATTCACCTAAAGAGTTTTTACGCTTTTAAAAGTTTATAATGAAAAAAATCTAAAACAAAAATATTTTTTTAACCCAGTTGAATTTTTATTTTCTCTTGTTTAAGTAAAAAGGGTAGCTGATGAAAATTATATAGAAAGATATACAGATAAGTTTAAAAACTTAAAACTTCTAAAAATCTGATAAATCCAGTTGTTTTATCAGATTTTCAGGCAGTATTCCAAAATCTGTTGTATTGTGCAACCAATTGTATGATATCATATTGATTTTATGAAAGATAGAAATCCACTCTCTCCCTCCCAAAAAAATCATGAGTTTATTTGAACCCTAATATTAAATTCCAGTCAATTATCTCAAATTTTTAAGTATGATATCTAAAAAAGTTAGCTATTAGCACATTATAATACCAATTATTTATTAGAATTAGCAGGATCGATGGAATCATAGATAACAAATTTTTGTTAATGATTTTTTTACTATACCGAATGATTTAAAAGTTTCGTATATTCTATAGTGACGCAGAATCTTTTCACGAGGATATCATTTACTTTTATCTCAGATATGACCAAACTGATCTGTAGGCTAGTCCATTAGGTTTTTTGCAGCCTATGAACAATCTTGATATTTTTGAATCTATTATTTAAAATTTCTGTGAAAGCATGGATTGGATCCAAAATCTTGCAGTGAAAACCAAACAATAGAGATATTGCTGTATACTAAACACAGACGTAATCTTAATTTTAATTACATTACTAGTTTCTTTTAATTTACTAAGCCGAAATTTTGGTTTTTAGTAACTTCAATCACACAGGAATACATTGATTGATTACGTAGATTTTATTATTGTGTTCGGAAATGTTCTGAAAATTGATAAATTTTGTTATTATAAAGGCATAACAAAGTTCTCGGGTTTCAGATCAGTAAACAGATTTTGTTAACGTGCTTGTTATAGAGAAATACCACCTGTAGTGTATATGTACATGTAAACTTTGCAAATGTTATATTGCAGGTGACACAAGACATTTATAATACAGAAATATATTTATGTATGTAAATATGTTAAACTAATAACAACAATCAATAAATCTGAATATATATTTGAAAATATAAAATAATTTTTTAAACTTATTAAAATGTAAAAACAAGAAATTTATTTATATCAAAGTATTAATGATAAATTCTAACTCTTGTATATTCATTATTCAAGCAGTTATCTGTGACAGAAGAATATATAATTATCTCGAACAGAATTTCCAGATGTTCCGATTTGACAGGATTGTTCCGAGCTACGGAATCAAATCCAGGTTCTTTTGCTAGCTATCAAAATTCTCTAACAAATGACCTAATGTTACATATTAAAATTTTATACAAAACCAGTAAGAGTATACTAGATACAAGCTATTGTTAAATTCTAACTCTGGTTTGGTTATTGTCATTCCAACTCTCACCACAGGGAGTTGGGAATTTCTACAATATTACGAAAATGTTATCAGTTCATTATATCATTCACCATTGGTTCGTAAGTCGCTGTCAGCCTCAACTGTCATAGCAGGGCGAATACAAAAAAGTACTAAAGTTGATAAGGTTCAGCATTAGTGATATTTATTTTTGTTCTGATTTACAGATCTTCAAATCTAATAACATCAATCTTGAACATAATATAAAATCAAAAAAGAATTGTAAATTATTTTTCATAATTATCAGAATTTTTTAATTATTCTAATAACAACTTTTCATTTATATAAATATACAAAATAACCGAAACAAAATTTCAAGTTGTCGGATATTTTTGTGCTGTATTTAAGCTAATTTTGATCGATTAAATAATGAAGTTTATCATAAAAACTATCAACCTTTAGGCTAATTTTGTTATTTAATTTATCAAAATTAGGTTAAATGTATCTGAAAATAATCCAGCAATTTAGAATTAAGATTGACTTTTAATTTCATTTTGTATATTATTATGTAATGGGTAATAGTTTGAACTTAATAATAAATAAATATGCAGTTTAATTACCGAGTAATTTATATCAGCATGCGTAATGCTTTGAAGTGGGTTTCGGTATTGTTAAAATGTCTTGAGATTTGATGAAAAACATATTATGCAATTCCTATTAAAGTGAATTAAATAAAATTTCTTATTTACAATTTATATAAACTTTTAGTATTTATGATTTCATGTAATGAATTTTTCAAAATGTAATTTTTGTTTATGGAATTATTATTAGTTTTTAAAAAGTTATTTAATACAAATGTATGAAGTTTAAATATGACTAAATTATTTAAATATATTTAATAGGAGAATGTAATTTTTAAAATGAATTTGAATAAAATATACATGTATATTTGTTATTTTTGTAGGTGTAAAATAACTTCTGTGACTTGTAGCTGTGGCACAAAAGATATTTTTTGGTGTCAACATGTGGTGGCATTGGCCTTACATCGCATCCGAAATGCAGATAGCGTCAGACTACGTGTTCCTATTTCAGGTATATTTTGAAAAAGTTTTAAATTTTAATAATGCAGCTTATTAAAACATTAATAAACTTATAATTAGTAAGTCCTTAATGTCATCAATAGGTTCTTGGAAATTGACATTAAGCAAAATGATATATAACAAAACCAATTTTACCACAGGCTAATTGATATAGACAAGATATATATTATTATTATTATTATTAGTATGTCTTTGCAACTTCCAGCATTTATTTCCTACATCATAGAATCAATTTTTACTATTTATATGGAAAATTCAACAATAATTTTATAAAATAAATTAAATTTATCTAGTGTTTCTATTGCTATTTCTGTTGAAAATCTTTGTCTTCTGTGTTCATCATAAGTTAGTTTGTTCTTTATTATGCAATTAAATACTTTAACCTTAGGTTTCTCATTTGGCTGGTGTTTGATAACATCAAATGTTTAAGCACTGACGGACATTCAGTATTGTCTATAACATTGAATATCTGTAAATTGACTATAAAAATAATAGAAGTATCAAACTATCCTATTCCACTCTTATGAAAAAGTGTAAATAATGCTTTAAAGAAATTTAAATCAAATTAAATAGTATGAGTATTAGTACTCTAGGACTGCTAATGAAAAAGTAATAATACATGATAATTAAATTAATAGTAGTTAAATTCTATTATGAACTTTGAAAATGCTTTCTACGGTATAGTTTCTATAAAGATTTTGTCACCATCTTCAACAGAATAATTTTTCCAATATTTTATTTTTAAATCAACATCATTTAATTTGAAATTCCTGTGATTCAATATATTTATACATAGTCTGCTCTAATTTTTTCTTCTGTTATTGTTGTTTTGTATAATCAAGGCTGGACTTAGACTTATTGTTACCTAAGCTATAACATAAAACAGATCCTTTTCCTTCACTAAATAATGATGCATGTAAAAATATGAGGTCCTTAGGCTATAGACTCATAATGCAAGGCCTTAAACTGCAGTTTGTTTAGCTATGTGCAAGTGTTATTTTATGAAACAAATTATCATAAAAAATTAAAGAATTTGATCTGAAGATGACAACAAAATGTCTTTGAAAATTATGAATTAGATAAAAAGATTTTTAAGAGTAATTTGTAAACTGTCTAACAAAATTCATATTCATAATATTCAATGGAAGTTTATATCAAAATCAGAATTTTTTAAAGTAACTGCATACTGTTTGTATTTTTACATCAATCATGTCATATTTACATTTAAATACATCTGTAAGAATGTTCTGTCGGAATAGCATGATGTCACAGCAACTATGTTGTCAGTTATTCATAATGGTAGATGATGCACCCAGTGAAGCTATTGCACAACATATTATTTATTTGCTGGTTGACATTTTTGCTTACAAGAAAAAATTTTGCAATGACTTGCAGCATCCAGTTTGGAGAACAAACTCTGAAGAATTTACAAGTGTATGAATGATACAAATCTGCTTGAAACAACACTAGAACAGTGACTGATGTCTATATTCAATGCATTGAACGAATATCACTCATTTTGAGTAACTGTTCATGAAAGAGTGAAACAAACATCCATAAATATTGGACATGCTGAAAAAATTAAGAAAATGTATGTAGTAATGCTAAAGTCTCTGTGACATGGTTGGTTGAGAGGAAGCGTAAAGGATTCTCTCTACCAAAAAAGTTTAAAGTCACCAACTAAATCACCAAATATACTTTTGTTTTTCAAAATTTTATTGCAAGCACTTTTGATAATTAACACTATCATGATCAGGCAAATAAACAAAATGGAATGAGAATGCAAAAATTTTTAAATTTAAATGCAGCAAATTCATCTACTGACAGAGTGAGAGTAATAGAAAAGCCATGGCATTTGTCTTTTAGGATCATAAAATGAATGTTGAATTTTTACCAGAAGGAACCACAATAATGAGTCAGTACTACTGTGGTATTTTGGATTCTGTTCATAAAGCAATTTGCAACAAAAAGCATGGTTTGTTATCAAAAGTCATGCTTTTCCCGCAGGATAATGCACAGCTGCACACTGCTCAGAAAACCAGGGAATGAAAATATTTAGTTGGGAAATCCTTTTGCATCCCTTTATAGTCCCAATTTAGCACTTTCAGACTTTCATCTGTTTGGCCCATTGAAGAAATACTTTGGTGAAAGCAATTTCAATCAGAAGATGAGCTTAAAACTGTATTCCAATGATTCAGATTTCGGGACAAATAGTTCTATTCTGTGGATATTAATACATTGTTACATTGTCTATTTCACAGCATTTCTCCTGAGATTAAATTGAAAAACGAATGCTCTTTACCTGTCTGAAAATTCCAGATAGGCAAAGAAACAAAATATCAATCCAACATAAGAACATTGTGAAAACTTGTTTTAATATCTAGTTTTTGTTAGTTTTTGTTATAAATGAAATATATCATATATACTTCTGATTGTAATATAAATTTCTATATATTTGCATAACTTTCCATTATTTCTTGATTTTAATCTTAGAAGTTTTAAATGCTATGATTTTATTTATTCATGGAAAAAGCAACAATTTAGAAAAATTTCCTAAAAAAACAACTCTCTTACATTGGAGAGTCAAACAAATGTATAAACAAGTATCATTTGAGGGTGGAGAATTTTATTTCTATTTCTGTTTTTCAAATCTGTTTTGACAAAATGTTTTTACTGATAGAGATTAATATCTCATGTATACTCACTGATACTTGCTTGTTTCCTTTAGGAAATATGAGACGAAAGTTATATATTATGGAATAAATATCTGCATGGATTAATAATAAATTTGTTTCATTATTATTTCAATTCTAATTACATAAATAGACATACATTAAGATTTGTTTCTAAAAATTGAATATTTAATATTGTAATTCATCTGCCATATTTTATGACTTAGATAAAATAGATAACATGATTCATTGAAATAAATGCATCTTCTGTCAGACCATAATGACATGTAAAATTTGTAGGTGTACTTACTTACTTTCACTGTTTCAGACTAATAGTGGCATTATTTAACTTCCTAACACACCGGGTTGGAATTTAAATCTTCTTAATTCTTAATAGTGACATACTGAGTTAATAACTTTTTGTCAATTCCAGATCAAAATGTTAAATAACAGCAATAATCAACACCGGGGTAAAGTTAACTACATCCTCAGAAGAACCGTTTATGGTTCGAAAGTGTCTGTGAGGAACTGTTTTTTCATTTTTATTTGAGTTTCACACTGGTAACAGGTTTATGGATGTAGTTGACCACAATGTTTTTAATGAATCAATTTTTTTTTTAGTTAATCTTAATTATTATATGAACCTTTGATCTGGACTTAATAAAAAATATGATGAGATTATGTCTGTGTCAATATTTTCAGATAATGTAGCAATAGAAAATTGTAGATTCAAATATATACTAACTAATGGCATTTAAAAAAATTAAATATAAAGTAAAATTACAAAAATAGATAAATCCTAAAGCCTAGAGAATAAGTTGAAAGTCTTCAAAAGCTGAATGTTCTGTAATGATTGATGCCTGATGTGGGCCTTCCTAAAAGCCAAAAACATTCATTTTTATGATGCCAATACATATTATTTTGCTGGAAGAGTTTGTATGGTGTTTCATATTAATTAGCCTAGAGAATGTGTTCAATCCAAAATCGCAACATATGGGCAATCTGCCAAGAGAAAATGCCTCTTAGGAAGGTTTTAATGGGAAACTGGATCCTAGTTGGTTTAGACACACGAAGGAAACCTGAAAAACTTACATTTGGCCATCCTGTTGATCAGGTGCAAATCCATGATGTTATCTATTTAGCGACTGGTGGGCTGAATGTGATTTTGGCATGTGGAAATTTAAAGCTCTCATTGAAATTCTTGTGTGTCCGGCAATGTTGAACTCAAAGAAAATGTTAATTTTTGGAGAGCGGATAATTTCTAAGACGACACTGCCATACAAGCAAACTTGAAGATTTTTTAATATTTGTTGTGTATCCATGTTTATAAAAACAGTGCATTAAAGGTGTCATGATTATCTGAAAAAGGCAGAGAATTTCTAGCTCAGGCTGACAAATGGTTCAGAAACAGATTCTCAGTTCAAAAGATGGAGGGACGGCAAATATGTAGAGTTAGAAATATAACTCTCTATCACATTTCCTTAGAGTAAAATAGTCATACAGGCCTCGAAACAAGGAATGTGGTTTTGATCAACATGCAACAAACTACTACATAAAAATAGCTGGAATAGCTTGCATGGAACAATGGACAAATACCATTTATTAATTTCTTGTGTATTTGCAGAATATGCTAGAAATCATGGATTTTCTGTCGTTTGTTGATAATGGGCAACCCAGGTGAAAAAGGGAACATATGTCCCAATATAAGGGCACTCCTGAGGTTAATTATACTAATTTTGTCATAATCTATAATTTGATTTCATTATATTTTTATAGAACTTTTAATATTAAAACATACACTCAATTAGACATTTAAAATTTTTGATGTTATAACATTATATTTTTGAATATTACGAAAGTTGGTTTAATATGTTCTTGATTGTCTATATTTGCAAGTGATTTCAAATGAAGAAGAAATAAAACAAATGTTTGTTACAAAAACAATCTGTTAAGGCAAAAAAAGAAAAAAAATCAACAAATTTCATATCGTCATAACGGCCAATTTAACTGTTAATGTGTAAAAAAAAAAAAAACAAGAAAATATAATGAAAAAGCATTAGTAATCACAATGAGCAAATATTTATCGTGACATGGTCACAATGCTAGGCTGAAATTTTTAATTTATTTAATTAGTACTGTTATGTCTTGCTCCTATATAATCATACTTTTCCATTAGCAATGGAGCTCGTGCTTATCATCTAACTAACTCCTTTCAGTAGAAAATTTTTGAATTGAAATAACACATCAGAAGTTCATATATAGTTAATTGGAGCCTCCTATCCCTAAGGTTTCCATACCTGGTCTTGAATTTTCATTTATCTAGCACCGTTCTCGATATTAAGGAAGGACGGACAGACAGACAAGCAGACAACAGTGGGAATTTATAGGTCTACAATTTTTTCAAATTGCAGCCCAATGATAATATAACCAAAAAAAGGGGGGGAAGTTAACTTTAGATCTACTTAAGATAACGTTTTATGTTTGATACTTAAATGTTCCAATATAATTATTGAGATTATTTTTTTGTATATCATCTTATATAAATTTAAATTACACATATGATGTGAAACATAACAACACGTAAGAAATTAATTAAAAAAAGTAATTTATAATTTGACATTGTTACTGTATATAAGCCTAGTATAATTGTTGACAAGAAATATTTTTCAATTAAAAAAGTACAATATATTTGAAAAAAGTTAGTATTTCTATTTTTATTTTTATTGGCAGTAAGGTTTTCACAATCCATAATTTATGCGCATAAAAATACATATTTAAATTATACTTTAATGCTTTTTTTTCTATGTTTTGCATTTAGAAAATTCTTATAACTGTCAAACTCAAAAGTGACTCCATCTGTTGGCAAAATTAATTGTTAATGAGAATGAAAGAATTATTTAGATTTTTAAAAAAATTTGTTAATTAGGAATTATTCTGTTTTGATTAAAAATATCGAAGCATAAATAACGTATATTGCGGTGTGGTTATTAAACTGTATTAATTTACCCGTCTTTAATGTTATTACAATAAAATATTTGATTAACGTATTGAAAAAAAAAAGAACATTCAAGGTTACGTTTAAATATAATTAATATTTTATTAATTCCGATTAAACAGTTCTTGGCGGTTTAGAGTTTTTATAAGAAAATATTAGCGGAAAACATTCAAATTAATTGTTTCTTACAAACTTTAATAAGCAGATTTGATACTCGCATCTATTATTTAATGTACAATGATATTTTAATGTTTGTTTAATTCTAATTAAATTGAAAGTTTCATATATTCTTATAATATCTTAGATAGATATAATATAATAAAAGCATTTTACCGTTAATTCTTGTTTTATTACTATTTTTGTCTCGGCACTTTGTTTAATTTTTAAATTAAAAAGAATATCTTTGTTTATGTAGTTAAAATTAATTGATTTTATAATAATTGATATAATAACAGTAATAAGTGTTGTATATGTGTAATATTTTTTCATTGCAATTTCCATAAATGTGAAGAAAACAGGCTTATTTTCTTTGTAACATATTGGATGTTATTATTCCTTGTATACTTCTTTTCTGGGCTTGCTCTTCTATTTCTCGTCCCCTCAGTCTTTTCTTCATTGTAGACAATTACGTAATCTATACACCTATTATAATAAATATAAAAATTAAAATAAAGTTTATGTAGAATAGAAAGACTACTTACAAAATTGATTTTTAATTTAAGAAATTACACCAAATGATATAAGATAGTTTGTTAAATCTTACTCTGTAGCTAATTTTCAAATAAATTTCTTAATAAAATAATATTTATTTTTGTTACAAACTTCATTTAATCATTTTAAAAAATTCTTTTAATTTGCTTTCAATTGTTATTCTTGATGATGACAATGAATAATAGCAATGTTTTAGATTAAGAATAACGAGCGCATATATATATGCATGCGCTCAATATAGAATATATATATATATTCTATATTTATTTTAATCCAAAACAATAATTATAATATATATATACTTGTTATTCTATTTGCAATCTACCATATACATTAAAATCTTTCCACAGCAAGAGAGCATACGATGCTATTTTGATGTGAGATTCAGCCAAAATGCTAAAAACATTAGATTTTATGTAATATAAGTAATAAAATTATATAATTCTTGTTTATTTATAATCACTGACAAAAATTTAGGAAAAAATATTAAACATTAATTTCAATTTGCAGTTCACACAATTTCTAAGTCCATTAATTTCTAAAGGAAACTTACATTTTATTAATTATTTATCATATCCAAGGAACAAAAATCAAAAAGCTATATATGATATATAAATATGTTTAATTAAGGATCTCGATAGTATGAGTCGTGGAAAAAGTCAGAGAAGGCTGCAGATTAATTATCCTTTATATCAGGAATGGACAGTCATAATTTTTGCAAATTTGTTTACATATGCTTGTACGCTGAAGAAAGATAATCTCAAAATAAACAAGCAGTTATTTATTGTGACATCGACACAATGCTAGACTGCAATTTTTAATTTATTTAATTTAAAATATACATTTTACATCTCAAATTAGTACTGTAGTGTCTTGCCCCTATATAACATACTTTTCCGTTAGATAACCAACACAACTCCATTGCTATCTAACTCGGGTTGCGAACTAGTGGCCCGCAGGCTGGATACAGCCTGTTAAGGCTTTATGTGAGGCCCACAAGATAGAAACATTGCTTTTTAGAAAAGAAATTATCCAACATTTTGCAAAGCATTTAAAGAGAAAAATTCTAACATCTAACTATTTACATAAGTTGTAAAGGCCCAACAACAAAATGGCCCTTGTTAGAGCTTTTATTTTAATCGGGCTGCAATTTCAAAAAAATTGTAGCCCTATAAATTCCTACTGTCATCAGTCAGACTATCTGTCCTTCCTTAATTTCAAGAATGGAATTAGACAGATGAAAGCCAAGATGAGGTATGGAGAGATTAGGGCTGGAGGCCCCGATTAACTATTTAAAAAACATCCAATGCAAACTAGAAGTCATGTTATTTTAGTTCAAAATTTTCCCTTTGATGGAGTTATATAGATGATTGGCACGACTCTATTGATAACAGGAAAAGTGTGATGTACAGGGCAAGACACTATTAATTTGAGGCAGAAAGCATATATTTTAAATTAAATAAATTAAANACTCAATAGAGTGCAAAGAGAAAAAAATAAATATTGGATATAATTAACAAAGAAAGTCATCAAAAAATAAAAAAATATGTCTGTCAAGATGATTTGTATTGCCATAATTTGGGTAAACATTCAAAAATTCTATAAATTAATCAAACAACTTAAATATACTGTATAATTTTTATCTAAAAAATGAGTTATTAATCTTTCCTTTCGGACTATACATATAATTGAGTCCATCTTCATCTGTCCCTTCACACTCTTAGCAGAGGCAATAACAAATCTACGGCAATACCAACCTTTTATTTGAGGCTCCGCCGTCCAATGTAAATGAGTTAAAAAATCCTCTAACGGTGACCAGCACAATTATTAAATTAATATTAACATTAAAAAAATTGCCAAGACGAATTCACATATAGAAAAAATATATTTCTTTTCAGACTATACATATAATTGAGTCCATCTTCCGCTAGAGGATTTTTTAACTCATTTACATTGGACGGCGGACATGTAGCCTGAAATAAAAGGTCGGTATTGCCGTAGATTTGTTATTGCCTCTGCTAAGCGGGTGAAGGGACAGATGAAGATGGACTCAATTATATGTATAGTCCGAAAAGAAATATATTTTTTCTATATGTGAATTCATCCTGGCAATTTTTTTTAATGAATTATTAATGTATTTGGCACTAAAGTTAGACAATGCCAGTTATACAGTATATGAATAATAAGCAGTTGCAATATCTTATTCACATGTAAATCATTAGATTGTTTAAATGCATTATTGGGGAACTAAAAAAGATTATTTTATTCTAAATATAAAATTTAATTATGATAATTTAATCATAACATTTCTTTGCTATGATTGTATCTTTCTGAAATAATGTACTGTATGTGTATTATTTTGTTAAAGCATTTGCTGCAATTTTATCACCTTTGATGAATTACTTGTTTACAAAAAAAGTTTCTTATGAATAACCTTCGTAGTGCTTGAAAACTAATTATTAACAAACTAAAGCAGATTGTATTTTGCGGTTCTGATTTTCATTAGCACTTAATTTCCTTTAAAGTTTTTACTATAACAGGTTATTGTGATTTAGATAATTAACCATCAAACTTTCTCTTTGTGAAGGTTGATAAATATGTAGCTAATCCAGTTTTGAATGATATAATGTATTCTTAGTTCTTTTACTAATATAATTTGTTCTAGAGTATTTTTTGTGTTGAATTATATAAACTGGTTTCAAGTTAATAATAATAAAAAAAGTCACTTTTTGAAGAATTTAGAAGAATTGTTTGTATAATTTCTTATTCCTTTGTTAGATAATCTAGTTCTAATAATAAGTTTATGACAATCTTTGAGGGCTCTTTTATTCAGAAAAAAGTTCTCCGATTAATCAAATATTATCTGTCAGAAATTATATACAGCTAGTTATTAGAATTGAATTGAAAGTAATTATAACTATCATTTCTTAACAAAAGTAAAATTTTGGTAATTACAATATATATACAATTTTATATATTTAAATGTTCTGTCATTTCTAAACACGTACAGATAAGAAATGAGAAATACACATGTATGACAAGTAAACAATGAAAACAAGATTGGCATAACAGCTTGCTCATTTAATGAAAAGAGAATTTATAACTAAAATTAAGTATAAAGTAAAGCAGAAAGATGGAGGGAACTATCCTGTTATGATTAGTATGAGAAATTATACAACACAATAAATCATCATACAATAATTACCAGTTAAGTCTTCTAGTAACAAGACAATATTTATAAGAAAAAAAAAAAAAAACATCCTTTCTCTCCTTTCAAAAGTGCCATTTTGTTTTTCTCCTTGGTATGATTTCTTTTTAAGATCTTTTGCAAAAAGAAAAGCCAAAGAGGACCAGCCCAAAACATTCACCTAAAGAGTTTTTACGCTTTTAAAAGTTTATAATGAAAAAAATCTAAAACAAAAATATTTTTTTAACCCAGTTGAATTTTTATTTTCTCTTGTTTAAGTAAAAAGGGTAGCTGATGAAAATTATATAGAAAGATATACAGATAAGTTTAAAAACTTAAAACTTCTAAAAATCTGATAAATCCAGTTGTTTTATCAGATTTTCAGGCAGTATTCCAAAATCTGTTGTATTGTGCAACCAATTGTATGATATCATATTGATTTTATGAAAGATAGAAATCCACTCTCTCCCTCCCAAAAAAATCATGAGTTTATTTGAACCCTAATATTAAATTCCAGTCAATTATCTCAAATTTTTAAGTATGACATCTAAAAAAGTTAGCTATTAGCACATTATAATACCAATTATTTATTAGAATTAGCAGGATCGATGGAATCCTAGATAACAAATTTTTGTTAATGATTTTTTTACTATACCGAATGATTTAAAAGTTTCGTATATTCTATAGTGACGCAGAATCTTTTCACGAGGATATCATTTACTTTTATCTCAGATATGACCAAACTATGATCTGTAGGCTAGTCCATTAGGTTTTTTGCAGCCTATGAACAATCTTGATATTTTTGAATCTATTATTTAAAATTTCTGTGAAAGCATGGATTGGATCCAAAATCTTGCAGTGAAAACCAAACAATAGAGATATTGCTGTATACTAAACACAGACGTAATCTTAATTTTAATTACATTACTAGTTTCTTTTAATTTACTAAGCCGAAATTTTGGTTTTTAGTAACTTCAATCACACAGGAATACATTGATTGATTACGTAGATTTTATTATTGTGTTCGGAAATGTTCTGAAAATTGATAAATTTTGTTATTATAAAGGCATAACAAAGTTCTCGGGTTTCAGATCAGTAAACAGATTTTGTTAACGTGCTTGTTATAGAGAAATACCACCTGTAGTGTATATGTACATGTAAACTTTGCAAATGTTATATTGCAGGTGACACAAGACATTTATAATACAGAAATATATTTATGTATGTAAATATGTTAAACTAATAACAACAATCAATAAATCTGAATATATATTTGAAAATATAAAATAATTTTTTAAACTTATTAAAATGTAAAAACAAGAAATTTATTTATATCAAAGTATTAATGATAAATTCTAACTCTTGTATATTCATTATTCAAGCAGTTATCTGTGACAGAAGAATATATAATTATCTCGAACAGAATTTCCAGATGTTCCGATTTGACAGGATTGTTCCGAGCTACGGAATCAAATCCAGGTTCTTTTGCTAGCTATCAAAATTCTCTAACAAATGACCTAATGTTACATATTAAAATTTTATACAAAACCAGTAAGAGTATACTAGATACAAGCTATTGTTAAATTCTAACTCTGGTTTGGTTATTGTCATTCCAACTCTCACCACAGGGAGTTGGGAATTTCTACAATATTACGAAAATGTTATCAGTTCATTATATCATTCACCATTGGTTCGTAAGTCGCTGTCAGCCTCAACTGTCATAGCAGGGCGAATACAAAAAAGTACTAAAGTTGATAAGGTTCAGCATTAGTGATATTTATTTTTGTTCTGATTTACAGATCTTCAAATCTAATAACATCAATCTTGAACATAATATAAAATCAAAAAAGAATTGTAAATTATTTTTCATAATTATCAGAGTTTTTTAATTATTCTAATAACAACTTTTCATTTATATAAATATACAAAATAACCGAAGCAAAATTTCAAGTTGTCGGATATTTTTGTGCTGTATTTAAGCTAATTTTGATCGATTAAATAATGAAGTTTATCATAAAAACTATCAACCTTTAGGCTAATTTTGTTATTTAATTTATCAAAATTAGGTTAAATGTATCTGAAAATAATCCAGCAATTTAGAATTAAGATTGACTTTTAATTTCATTTTGTATATTATTATGTAATGGGTAATAGTTTGAACTTAATAATAAATAAATATGCAGTTTAATTACCGAGTAATTTATATCAGCATGCGTAATGCTTTGAAGTGGGTTTCGGTATTGTTAAAATGTCTTGAGATTTGATGAAAAACATATTATGCAATTCCTATTAAAGTGAATTAAATAAAATTTCTTATTTACAATTTATATAAACTTTTAGTATTTATGATTTCATGTAATGAATTTTTCAAAATGTAATTTTTGTTTATGGAATTATTATTAGTTTTTAAAAAGTTATTTAATACAAATGTATGAAGTTTAAATATGACTAAATTATTTAAATATATTTAATAGGAGAATGTAATTTTTAAAATGAATTTGAATAAAATATACATGTATATTTGTTATTTTTGTAGGTGTAAAATAACTTCTGTGACTTGTAGCTGTGGCACAAAAGATATTTTTTGGTGTCAACATGTGGTGGCATTGGCCTTACATCGCATCCGAAATGCAGATAGCGTCAGACTACGTGTTCCTATTTCAGGTATATTTTGAAAAAGTTTTAAATTTTAATAATGCAGCTTATTAAAACATTAATAAACTTATAATTAGTAAGTCCTTAATGTCATCAATAGGTTCTTGGAAATTGACATTAAGCAAAATGATATATAACAAAACCAATTTTACCACAGGCTAATTGATATAGACAAGATATATATTATTATTATTATTATTAGTATGTCTTTGCAACTTCCAGCATTTATTTCCTACATCATAGAATCAATTTTTACTATTTATATGGAAAATTCAACAATAATTTTATAAAATAAATTAAATTTATCTAGTGTTTCTATTGCTATTTCTGTTGAAAATCTTTGTCTTCTGTGTTCATCATAAGTTAGTTTGTTCTTTATTATGCAATTAAATACTTTAACCTTAGGTTTCTCATTTGGCTGGTGTTTGATAACATCAAATGTTTAAGCACTGACGGACATTCAGTATTGTCTATAACATTGAATATCTGTAAATTGACTATAAAAATAATAGAAGTATCAAACTATCCTATTCCACTCTTATGAAAAAGTGTAAATAATGCTTTAAAGAAATTTAAATCAAATTAAATAGTATGAGTATTAGTACTCTAGGACTGCTAATGAAAAAGTAATAATACATGATAATTAAATTAATAGTAGTTAAATTCTATTATGAACTTTGAAAATGCTTTCTACGGTATAGTTTCTATAAAGATTTTGTCACCATCTTCAACAGAATAATTTTTCCAATATTTTATTTTTAAATCAACATCATTTAATTTGAAATTCCTGTGATTCAATATATTTATACATAGTCTGCTCTAATTTTTTCTTCTGTTATTGTTGTTTTGTATAATCAAGGCTGGACTTAGACTTATTGTTACCTAAGCTATAACATAAAACAGATCCTTTTCCTTCACTAAATAATGATGCATGTAAAAATATGAGGTCCTTAGGCTATAGACTCATAATGCAAGGCCTTAAACTGCAGTTTGTTTAGCTATGTGCAAGTGTTATTTTATGAAACAAATTATCATAAAAAATTAAAGAATTTGATCTGAAGATGACAACAAAATGTCTTTGAAAATTATGAATTAGATAAAAAGATTTTTAAGAGTAATTTGTAAACTGTCTAACAAAATTCATATTCATAATATTCAATGGAAGTTTATATCAAAATCAGAATTTTTTAAAGTAACTGCATACTGTTTGTATTTTTACATCAATCATGTCATATTTACATTTAAATACATCTGTAAGAATGTTCTGTCGGAATAGCATGATGTCACAGCAACTATGTTGTCAGTTATTCATAATGGTAGATGATGCACCCAGTGAAGCTATTGCACAACATATTATTTATTTGCTGGTTGACATTTTTGCTTACAAGAAAAAATTTTGCAATGACTTGCAGCATCCAGTTTGGAGAACAAACTCTGAAGAATTTACAAGTGTATGAATGATACAAATCTGCTTGAAACAACACTAGAACAGTGACTGATGTCTATATTCAATGCATTGAACGAATATCACTCATTTTGAGTAACTGTTCATGAAAGAGTGAAACAAACATCCATAAATATTGGACATGCTGAAAAAATTAAGAAAATGTATGTAGTAATGCTAAAGTCTCTGTGACATGGTTGGTTGAGAGGAAGCGTAAAGGATTCTCTCTACCAAAAAAGTTTAAAGTCACCAACTAAATCACCAAATATACTTTTGTTTTTCAAAATTTTATTGCAAGCACTTTTGATAATTAACACTATCATGATCAGGCAAATAAACAAAATGGAATGAGAATGCAAAAATTTTTAAATTTAAATGCAGCAAATTCATCTACTGACAGAGTGATAGTAATAGAAAAGCCATGGCATTTGTCTTTTGGGATCATAAAGTGAATGTTGAATTTTTACCAGAAGGAACCACAATAATGAGTCAGTACTACTGTGGTATTTTGGATTCTGTTCATAAAGCAATTTGCAACAAAAAGCATGGTTTGTTATCAAAAGTCATGCTTTTCCCGCAGGATAATGCACAGCTGCACACTGCTCAGAAAACCAGGGAATGAAAATATTTAGTTGGGAAATCCTTTTGCATCCCTTTATAGTCCCAATTTAGCACTTTCAGACTTTCATCTGTTTGGCCCATTGAAGAAATACTTTGGTGAAAGCAATTTCAATCAGAAGATGAGCTTAAAACTGTATTCCAATGATTCAGATTTCGGGACAAATAGTTCTATTCTGTGGATATTAATACATTGTTACATTGTCTATTTCACAGCATTTCTCCTGAGATTAAATTGAAAAACGAATGCTCTTTACCTGTCTGAAAATTCCAGATAGGCAAAGAAACAAAATATCAATCCAACATAAGAACATTGTGAAAACTTGTTTTAATATCTAGTTTTTGTTAGTTTTTGTTATAAATGAAATATATCATATATACTTCTGATTGTAATATAAATTTCTATATATTTGCATAACTTTCCATTATTTCTTGATTTTAATCTTAGAAGTTTTAAATGCTATGATTTTATTTATTCATGGAAAAAGCAACAATTTAGAAAAATTTCCTAAAAAAACAACTCTCTTACATTGGAGAGTCAAACAAATGTATAAACAAGTATCATTTGAGGGTGGAGAATTTTATTTCTATTTCTGTTTTTCAAATCTGTTTTGACAAAATGTTTTTACTGATAGAGATTAATATCTCATGTATACTCACTGATACTTGCTTGTTTCCTTTAGGAAATATGAGACGAAAGTTATATATTATGGAATAAATATCTGCATGGATTAATAATAAATTTGTTTCATTATTATTTCAATTCTAATTACATAAATAGACATACATTAAGATTTGTTTCTAAAAATTGAATATTTAATATTGTAATTCATCTGCCATATTTTATGACTTAGATAAAATAGATAACATGATTCATTGAAATAAATGCATCTTCTGTCAGACCATAATGACATGTAAAATTTGTAGGTGTACTTACTTACTTTCACTGTTTCAGACTAATAGTGGCATTATTTAACTTCCTAACACACCGGGTTGGAATTTAAATCTTCTTAATTCTTAATAGTGACATACTGAGTTAATAACTTTTTGTCAATTCCAGATCAAAATGTTAAATAACAGCAATAATCAACACCGGGGTAAAGTTAACTACATCCTCAGAAGAACCGTTTATGGTTCGAAAGTGTCTGTGAGGAACTGTTTTTTCATTTTTATTTGAGTTTCACACTGGTAACAGGTTTATGGATGTAGTTGACCACAATGTTTTTAATGAATCAATTTTTTTTTTAGTTAATCTTAATTATTATATGAACCTTTGATCTGGACTTAATAAAAAATATGATGAGATTATGTCTGTGTCAATATTTTCAGATAATGTAGCAATAGAAAATTGTAGATTCAAATATATACTAACTAATGGCATTTAAAAAAATTAAATATAAAGTAAAATTACAAAAATAGATAAATCCTAAAGCCTAGAGAATAAGTTGAAAGTCTTCAAAAGCTGAATGTTCTGTAATGATTGATGCCTGATGTGGGCCTCCGAAAAGCCAAAAACATTCATTTTTATGATGCCAATACATATTATTTTGCTGGAAGAGTTTGTATGGTGTTTCATATTAATTAGCCTAGAGAATGTGTTCAATCCAAAATCGCAACATATGGGCAATCTGCCAAGAGAAAATGCCTCTTAGGAAGGTTTTAATGGGAAACTGGATCCTAGTTGGTTTAGACACACGAAGGAAACCTGAAAAACTTACATTTGGCCATCCTGTTGATCAGGTGCAAATCCATGATGTTATCTATTTAGCGACTGGTGGGCTGAATGTGATTTTGGCATGTGGAAATTTAAAGCTCTCATTGAAATTCTTGTGTGTCCGGCAATGTTGAACTCAAAGAAAATGTTAATTTTTGGAGAGCGGATAATTTCTAAGACGACACTGCCATACAAGCAAACTTGAAGATTTTTTAATATTTGTTGTGTATCCATGTTTATAAAAACAGTGCATTAAAGGTGTCATGATTATCTGAAAAAGGCAGAGAATTTCTAGCTCAGGCTGACAAATGGTTCAGAAACAGATTCTCAGTTCAAAAGATGGAGGGACGGCAAATATGTAGAGTTAGAAATATAACTCTCTATCACATTTCCTTAGAGTAAAATAGTCATACAGGCCTCGAAACAAGGAATGTGGTTTTGATCAACATGCAACAAACTACTACATAAAAATAGCTGGAATAGCTTGCATGGAACAATGGACAAATACCATTTATTAATTTCTTGTGTATTTGCAGAATATGCTAGAAATCATGGATTTTCTGTCGTTTGTTGATAATGGGCAACCCAGGTGAAAAAGGGAACATATGTCCCAATATAAGGGCACTCCTGAGGTTAATTATACTAATTTTGTCATAATCTATAATTTGATTTCATTATATTTTTATAGAACTTTTAATATTAAAACATACACTCAATTAGACATTTAAAATTTTTGATGTTATAACATTATATTTTTGAATATTACGAAAGTTGGTTTAATATGTTCTTGATTGTCTATATTTGCAAGTGATTTCAAATGAAGAAGAAATAAAACAAATGTTTGTTACAAAAACAATCTGTTAAGGCAAAAAAAGAAAAAAAATCAACAAATTTCATATCGTCATAACGGCCAATTTAACTGTTAATGTGTAAAAAAAAAAAAAACAAGAAAATATAATGAAAAAGCATTAGTAATCACAATGAGCAAATATTTATCGTGACATCGTCACAATGCTAGGCTGAAATTTTTAATTTATTTAATTAGTACTGTTATGTCTTGCTCCTATATAATCATACTTTTCCATTAGCAATGGAGCTCGTGCTTATCATCTAACTAACTCCTTTCAGTAGAAAATTTTTGAATTGAAATAACACATCAGAAGTTCATATATAGTTAATTGGAGCCTCCTATCCCTAAGGTTTCCATACCTGGTCTTGAATTTTCATTTATCTAGCACCGTTCTCGATATTAAGGAAGGACGGACAGACAGACAAGCAGACAACAGTGGGAATTTATAGGTCTACAATTTTTTCAAATTGCAGCCCAATGATAATATAACCAAAAAAAGGGGGGGAAGTTAACTTTAGATCTACTTAAGATAACGTTTTATGTTTGATACTTAAATGTTCCAATATAATTATCGAGATTATTTTTTTGTATATCATCTTATATAAATTTAAATTACACATATGATGTGAAACATAACAACACGTAAGAAATTAATTAAAAAAAGTAATTTATAATATGACATTGTTACTGTATATAAGCCTAGTATAATTGTTGACAAGAAATATTTTTCAATTAAAAAAGTACAATATATTTGAAAAAAGTTAGTATTTCTATTTTTATTTTTATTGGCAGTAAGGTTTTCACAATCCATAATTTATGCGCATAAAAATACATATTTAAATTATACTTTAATGCTTTTTTTTCTATATATGTATAACTGTAGAACTCAAAAGTGACTCCATCTGTTGGCAAAATTAATTGTTAATGAGAATGAAAGAATTATTTAGATTTTTAAAAAAATTTGTTAATTAGGAATTATTCTGTTTTGATTAAAAATATCGAAGCATAAATAACGTATATTGCGGTGTGGTTATTAAACTGTATTAATTTATCCGTCTTTAATGTTATTACAATAAAATATTTGATTAACGTATTGAAAAAAAAAAAAGAACATTCAAGGTTACGTTTAAATATAATTAATATTTTATTAATTCCGATTAAACAGTTCTTGGCGGTTTAGAGTTTTTATAAGAAAATATTAGCGGAAAACATTCAAATTAATTGTTTCTTACAAACTTTAATAAGCAGATTTGATACTCGCATCTATTATTTAATGTACAATGATATTTTAATGTTTGTTTAATTCTAATTAAATTGAAAGTTTCATATATTCTTATAATATCTTAGATAGATATAATATAATAAAAGCATTTTACCGTTAATTCTTGTTTTATTACTATTTTTGTCTCGGCACTTTGTTTAATTTTTAAATTAAAAAGAATATCTTTGTTTATGTAGTTAAAATTAATTGATTTTATAATAATTGATATAATAACAGTAATAAGTGTTGTATATGTGTAATATTTTTTCATTGCAATTTCCATAAATGTGAAGAAAACAGGCTTATTTTCTTTGTAACATATTGGATGTTATTATTCCTTGTATACTTCTTTTCTGGGCTTGCTCTTCTATTTCTCGTCCCCTCAGTCTTTTCTTCATTGTAGACAATTACGTAATCTATACACCTATTATAATAAATATAAAAATTAAAATAAAGTTTATGTAGAATAGAAAGACTACTTACAAAATTGATTTTTAATTTAAGAAATTACACCAAATGATATAAGATAGTTTGTTAAATCTTACTCTGTAGCTAATTTTCAAATAAATTTCTTAATAAAATAATATTTATTTTTGTTACAAACTTCATTTAATCATTTTAAAAAATTCTTTTAATTTGCTTTCAATTGTTATTCTTGATGATGACAATGAATAATAGCAATGTTTTAGATTAAGAATAACGAGCGCATATATATATGCATGCGCTCAATATAGAATATATATATATATTCTATATTTATTTTAATCCAAAACAATAATTATAATATATATATACTTGTTATTCTATTTGCAATCTACCATATACATTAAAATCTTTCCACAGCAAGAGAGCATACGATGCTATTTTGATGTGAGATTCAGCCAAAATGCTAAAAACATTAGATTTTATGTAATATAAGTAATAAAATTATATAATTCTTGTTTATTTATAATCACTGACAAAAATTTAAGAAAAAATATTAAACATTAATTTCAATTTGCAGTTCACACAATTTCTAAGTCCACTAATTTCTAAAGGAAACTTACATTTTATTAATTATTTATCATATCCAAGGAACAAAAATCAAAAAGCTATATATGATATATAAATATGTTTAATTAAGGATCTCGATAGTATGAGTCGTGGAAAAAGTCAGAGAAGGCTGCAGATTAATTATCCTTTATATCAGGAATGGACAGTCAATTTTTGCAAATCTTGTTTACATATGCTTGTACGCTGAAGGAAGATAATCTCAAAATAAACAAGCAGTTATTTATTGTGACATTAACACAATGCTGGACTGCAATTTTTAATTTATTTAATTTAAAATATACATTTTACACCTCAAATTAGTACTGTAGTGTCTTGCCCCTATATAACATACTTTTCCGTTAGATAACCAACACAACTCCATTGCTATCTAACTCGGGTTGCGAACTAGTGGCCCGCAGGCTGGATACAGCCTGTTAAGGCTTTATGTGAGGCCCACAAGATAGAAACATTGCTTTTTAGAAAAGAAATTATCCAACATTTTGCAAAGCATTTAAAGAGAAAAATTCTAACATCTAACTATTTACATAAGTTGTAAAGGCCCAACAACAAAATGGCCTTTGTTAGAGCTTTTATTTTAATCGGGCTGCAATTTGAAAAAATTGTAGCCCTATAAATTCCTACTGTCATCAGTCAGACTATATGTCCTTCCTTAATTTCAAGAATGGAATTAGACAGATGAAAGCCAAGATGAGGTATGGAGAGATTAGGGCTGGAGGCCCCGATTAACTATTTAAAAAACATCCAATGCAAACTAGAAGTCATGTTATTTTAGTTCAAAATTTTCCCTTTGATGGAGTTATATAGATGATTGGCACGACTCTATTGATAACAGGAAAAGTGTGATGTACAGGGCAAGACACTATTAATTTGAGGCAGAAAGCATATATTTTAAATTAAATAAATTAAAAATACAATTAAAAATTGCAGCCCGGCATTGGGATGTTACAATAAATGATTGCTGTTACAGTATGTTTTTAGTCTATCAACTAATATTGAATGTGGCCTGTGTCTGATATACATCTATTTAACTGGCCCTTTGCTGCATTTGAATGTTTACTGGAAAAATTTAAGTAAACCAGATAATTCATAATTAATCTATTAATTAAATAGTTTTTATTAATCATAGAATTCTGAGTAAACCATTATTAATAATTTATGTTGATTTGTGTTGTTTAATATAGATAATAATAATAAATAAAATGCCAATTATATATTCTAAACAATTTTTATTATTATACATTAAAGTTTACTTAATAAATTCATTCAATTATGCTTCACTATAATATTATATTTAGCTGTATTTACCATTACATATTATTCACAATACTTAAATTTTGTTCCATTACAACTCATACATTAATGTAAATGATAAAGATTTATTTAATTTTTGATTAAATAATTGCAATAATCTGCTACAATACAGAATTTAGTTAGAGCACATTTTATATCATCATGCTCTCTTGTACCAAAATACAGTACAGTATAGAAATTTATAGCCAATAATCAATACTGATCTACAGGTTTATCATGCCTGGTATTTCATGATGAAAATTGGTTGGTTAGTTTGGAAGTATTTGTTTCTTGGTGAGAAGGAAATTGTTATTGATGCAGTCATCTGACCAACTTAAATATTTTCTATTTGTGAAGTTTTAAAATTATTTTACCAGTCATCAATTTACAGATTTAACTTTATATGTATATACACTACATAAAAAAAAATTAACAAACAATAGAGTAAAATACCTGTTAACATGCAAAAATATGTCTACAAATTTTATGTTATACATATTACTATATGAGATTACAGATTTAAAAATTTGCTCAAAGAAATCACAGGTTAATTTATTAGTTACAGACTTTTAAAATTCCTTATAAACAATAAATTATAGAAAACTACAGTTCCCACAGAATTAGCAAACTTCATTCTTTTCAAACAATTGTAAGAAGAGAAAGGATGTGAAACTAAAACACTTTACTATTATCAAAAACTCAAATATTTAAACTTTTACTTAACCTTTAATAGACCCTTTTTCTTGGGCTTTAATCAATTACTACAGACTTATGAATTATGCTGATTGGCAAATGGGCATTTCAGACCTCTGCTTCAAATATTCAATTGGCTAAAAGTCAAATGAAACTGTGGGGACATATATCTGGAGTGAGCAGTCTTCATCTGTTTTTATCTTTGTCAGTTGCATTTAGTTTTTTTGTCTTGACTAGTTACTTTAATAGCTTAATTTTGCAGTTGGTATGTTCTCTTTCTCTCTCTGTATTTTGTAGAATGTTGCTGCCTCCACCTTAGTCATGTAAACATCACGGTTCCACATATGTGAATGTAGACGTTATTGGATGTATAACTTTTATAATTTTAACATTTTATGCAAAAGTTGTGATGTTTTAAATAAATTTAAAATTATTATTTTCAATCATTTTACTTTTTTAAAATTAAATAATATATATTTTATTTTATATAGAAACTCTTCTCCAGTTAGACAGGCAACAATTGCAAAAGTTAGTACAATACCTCATTGCAGAACATCATACGGAAGTATTACCAACAGCTCAACGACTAGCTGATGATATACTTCAGACCCGTTCCATTATCAATCGCATTGCAGGTATTTTTTCATTAATTATTTAAACTTGTGTAGAATATTTTACTGTTAAAAAAATAGAAAGTAAGTATTTAAATTAATGTCTTTATATAGGGGCACCTGATCCTACCGCTGGAGCTCCGGCAGATGAAGAACATTCGTGGCATTTAGATGAGGAGCAAGTTAGTGAACAAGTCCGTACATACCTGTCTCAGGGAGGCTATTACAGTGCAAATAAACAACTCAATGCTCTTTTCTCCAAGGTAGAATTTTAATATTACAAGGGAAATTACTTATGTAAATTTAAGAATGTTTTTATTTGATTAATAATAGACTTTCTACACTAAATAATAATTTTGATATATAAATCTTCAATTAGGTATATAAGAAGAAACAAAATCAATAATAAAATGTTAAAACTGAATATCTATTTATTGAAATTCCTCAGTGCTCTAAGTGTGTGTTTCTATCAATCTTCAACTATTATAGCATGGAAAACACTATATTTTAACCATTCTTAAAACTGATACACAATAGCAGGAAAATTAAGACAGTGAGTGGTAATGGTTGGTCTCACCGGTTGTCTGTTTTAATCTTGACATTTAACAGAGATGATTGGTTGAATCTCAATTCTGTTAAATGGCATTGATGATTACTGTTATTTTTTCCCTGTGCCCATTTGCAAAATTCTTTAATCTTCCTAGACGATTTCCAGTTATTCATTCAGTATGGACTCTAGAACTGGAAAGAGAATTTTTTGTGCCTGACGTTTTACATATATATCTGCAACAATGCATTGTGTGTATTATGTGTAAAGCAAAGATAAAAAATATTCTGGTTATTCTTTTCTGTTCATTGAGCAGGTTGTAGCTTTACAGAAATAACCAAAACAAGAAATTTTGCATTCTCACATTTTAAAACATGCCACGATGCAAAATTTGTTTTGGAACTGTTAAAAAAAATTATCACAATGAATTCCAACATTAGCAATGTATCATATCAATCATTTCCTGTTTATTTTGTAGCAAACAAAGAATTTATTATAGCTATTTAATCATATATCCTAATCAAGAACAGTGGCTAAGCTCAGTTAATATTACAGTTGATAACAGTTCCTGCAAAATTAAGTGCAATTCTATCTTTTTTATAGATACAGTACCTTTCACAGTACAGCTTACAAAACCCTTTTACTTCCAGATGTTATATTTGAGACCGAAGAGATACGTGATATGCCTTCGAATTCACTATGTCAATGAAGTTTTTTGTCGGCAGTTGTAAACTCATTGTGAGCTTAGAACCTCTCAAGTAGGCCTTCTTTGGTGCCCAATTGATAAAGCCTAAATTTGTTCACTGATATGACATCAGATGAAAACTGATGAATGACTGAACTGGTTCCACTCTGCTTCCTTAATGAGGAGGTTAAGATTGCAGATTGTTTGCGTGTGTGATAAAAATGCCTCAATGTTGCTTCTGCAACAATATATTCTGTTATGTTAATGTTTCTGGAACACCAATTTTTTAAATAGTCCCAAAACAAATTTTGCAACATGGGTTTTAAAAAATACCAGAACTTGCTGTATTCATTGAGTGTTTTCAATCTTTGAGCCTAACATAGTATGTATATGTGTGTGAGCCATCTTATATGATCATCATGTTTATTGTTTTAGCAATCAGAAGAATTTCATTTATATGTAATATTTGTTATAATAAAATACTATGCAATAATTATTAAAAAAATATATTAAAAATTTCATTTAATGTCTTTAATTATACAGGTTAAGGAAATGTTAAGAGCTAGAGATTCTAATGGTGCCCGTATGCTTAGGCTAATCACAGAACAGTTCCTAGCTGATCCTCGATTGGTTATCTGGCTTTCTCAGGGTACTCCCATGACAGATAAATGCCGTCAACTATGGGACCAACTTGGTAAGAACTATATTTATTATTCTTACATTTATATATATATTTAATATATCGTTTTAGTTAAAAGTATTACTAATGTTCAATTTTATAGAAATTGAAACGTGTTTTAAATATTCATTATGGTTTTATTTCTGCTATGGTCAATGCATTTTTTAAAACAACAAATAATATCTTAATTTATATTAATTATGAAAAAATGATAAATTTGCATGATGTCATTGAAATTCAGGGTTTATACTAGAGAATAAACTGAATAATTAAAAAAAGGACAAAATTTTTAACTTAATGTCTAAACAGGAATGTTTATAGCATATTAATTCATTATTTTCTATAAAGAACTTTTTTTTATTAGATTATGAAAATATATCATTTTCACTCAGTATAATTTATATTATTTGAAAGTTTTCTATCTATTGCACTGAATTAATCTGTTTTTAAAATACAGGTTCCCTTGTATAACATGGTAGTTAGATTATGAAAAAAGTGTTGTGTTATGCAAAACCATTCTATATGAAACAAATACAAAACATGGGGTTAGGTTCCAAAAGTTAACAAAAGTATACTATTCTTTTCTGTTACTAAGGTCATCAGTTGCTGAGCGGATAAAACCACTGATCACTAGTAGCTTGTCGTGGGTTCGCGTGTCACCAACAGGTTGGCCATGGGGAGTTTTTCAGGTTTTCTTGACACTAGCTAAATCTAAATAGGGGCCAGTTTTCCATAAAAGACCTCCCAGGAGGCATTACCTGGTTAATAGGAAAGTGCAATTTTCTTCTTCCTTGTCCTAGCTATCAGTTTTCATTGAAGTAAACCTGACGAAAGACACAAAACAAATTGAAAATGTCAATATTCTAAAATTGGTGGGAAAATTTGAGACAACACACATTTGTTTGAATAAAAAAAAAAATAACAGAGTTTGCACTTAAAAGTTGTGAAGTTTTGTATGGAGGATTTCCCAAACTCTTGAAGTGTGTTACAGAGAAACCAAAAACAGTATTGTAGAAATGCCATGTTGTATGAGGGATACCTGTATAGTAAAACTTGCTAAAACGGAATGCAATGGTATAAGCCAGAATTTTATTTTCCAGGTTTCTGTTATATAGAGGATTAGGTTTTTATTGATTAACTCTTTTAGAGAACAGTTAGAGAGAAACATTGGTGTTGTATTGTCACTGCTATTTTCCAGATGATAAAAGTATAATTTTAACAAAGAAAGAAAAAAAGAAGATAGACTGTATCTCGTCACTGAGAAGTCAATCTTGATCTGAACCCACAAGTTAAATTTTAAATCATAATTAATACTGTAACTGTTGTTAGGTAAAATTAAGAAATTAGTTTCCAAAAGGCCTTCTATTTGTATATTAGACAAGAAAGTATTTCACTTTGTTCTGTCTTTAGAGTGTCTTACTTACTATTTTAGACAGGTTTTGCACTATACAGTCGGTATGATAAGCTGAAGATGAAATGTTGAATTACTGTCTCCCATTCTGAGTTTCTGTTATCCTTTCTTATTTTGATAAAGTCATGCAAAGTTTTAAAATAGTGAAGAACTTCTTTACAAGTTAGCAAAAACAAGCTCACTCTTTTATAACTAAGTTTTATAATCTGATAGTTTATTTGAGTCTTAATATTTTATTCATGCAATTATTGTTTTATTCTCTCACTTAAGGATTGCTTTGATCTGAAGGCTAGTACATTTAAAAATATGTGATGTTTATAGTAAATATTCACACAAAAATCCTCAATTTTGTGAGAGTTTTATTGTTTCTAATGTAAATAAATATTTTTATGAAATTATTTATAAGAATTTTCTGAATAAGTCATGAATTAAACTGAAAGTATGCATTTAAAATAATTTTATAATCTTACCCATTTGATTGTATTTAATGTGTAATTTTAGGTGCACTATGGGTCTGCATAGTCCTGAATCCCCACTCCACACAATTAGAGCGACAGCAGTGTCGAAGCCTGTTAGAAAAATGGGCAAATATGCACATTTGTCCGTTGGAAGATGCTGACTTCCGCCCCACAAGAATGGTAAATGGCGGTGGTAGAATGCCTTTGGTGGACGATAGTTCTTCGGATTCTTCGGATGATGAAGGAAATGGTACTTTTTAATTCAAGTTTTACAAATCTGGAAAAGTCAAACTGATTTATGTCATTTATTTTATAACAGAAAACCAAACACCATAAAGATAGATAAGACTCAAATATTATCTCATATAATTATAAATTTCACCACTCCAAAGATGATTAAAATTAATTCCAGAATACTAAGTATTATATNTTTTATGAACACACAGACACGAAATGCATTCAATTAAAAGCTATTGACAACTGAAATGACTGATAGAGGCATTTTATATTGGTGAATGAAAGAAAGCAAAATATTTGTTCATTAGTACTGAGCTTCTATTTAAACTTTTTAGCTCAAAGAAAAATTAATGCTTTTAGTTTGTAAGAAATAAATTTGTTATGCTGTATTTTTCTGTATTTATTAAAAATTATTCTGAAAATATTTAAATGTTTTATGACCAACAGTTTCATAAAAACAAAGTTGATGAACTTTATATAAGATTTTTATTAATTTTGTTTTTAAAAATAGAAAAATATAAATAAACAAACAGATATACTTTTTTTCCCCTTGAAGCTCATTTCATCCAAACCAAGAAGTATTTGTGTCATTATTTATCTGAAAAAACATATATTTTAAAGAATGTTAGGCATGTATAAATAAAAATAAACAATAAATATACACACCCAACAAATTTTTTATATGAAAAAATTGCCGATTGATATCAGCAATATATGTATAATTTGCATATTTGCTGATATATATATACATCAGCAATTTTTTAATATGAAAATGAATATTTTTGATTGTCTTCATCACTCATCATTAATATTTAATTTGAAAAGTATTGCTGCTCTGTATTGATTGTTTATTTCTTTTTATACATATGCAATGAAATTACTCTTAATCATTCTAAATTGGTTGTTTTGAACACTTTAGTTTTGTCGCTTTGTAGTACTTGAGAAGCTATAACTCAGAATGATAAACGTAGACTATTGTTTATGATTACAAATTTTGCATCTTAACTTAAAAATGAATTTCATAATACCAGAAACATATTTTATAACTTTGGCTATTCTTTGACTGAGACAATGTTTATTGTATTCTATTATAAGAATTCAACTTTCTCTCGGATAATTTGAAACACTTATTTTTTATTTCTATAAAAATATATTAAGAAATTTGCAAAGTATTATATAAAATTAAACAGAAATGTTAACTGCAAACTTTTAACATTACAATTTTAAGTAATTATGAAATTAAAATAAATAAGTCTCTATTCTTTTTTTTACTTAATGTTATGTTGGCTTTTCTACTATCTAGAAGAAACCTAACAAGAGATTAAAGTGTATTTTCATTCTTCATTACAGTGATGCTACATTTAGAAAAGTTTTGTCTCAAATCACTTGAAATGACTATTTAGTTTGAGTATTTATACAAG
Organism: Centruroides sculpturatus; assembly: GCF_000671375.1. Lineage (NCBI taxonomy): Eukaryota > Metazoa > Arthropoda > Arachnida > Scorpiones > Buthidae > Centruroides > Centruroides sculpturatus. The sequence goes on along the minus strand of NW_019384650.1, from coordinate 407,722 downwards.
TTAGTTATAAACAGTATTTTATAATAGCACTTATAAAAATGTCATAACTTATAAATAAACTTATTATACAACTTAATGACTTATATAAATTGAAATAAGACATTCAAATATATTTTACATATAAATAAGTAATAATTAAAGTCTATATACATAGAACTTAATGGAAAGAACTTGATTCAGATATAAAATATTGTTTATAAACTTAATCATTATCATATTGAAATTGTTAAACAAATGAAATTATAATAAATTACAATTTATCACTAATTTAAATCTATTTATACTGGAATGTATAAAATAACATGGTAGATTCAGTTTGACTGATATAATTATACCTTTTAAAATAATTCAAATATGGATGAAGAATTTAATATTTATAAATTTTGACATATTTACAGAGCCTCATGGTCAAGAGAGACCTCCCCCTTCGCCTAGCCATCATCAACCTCCTCAACCTCGAACAATTTTTCACAGAGCTTTAGAAGCTTGTCATCTCAGCTGGGACGATCCCCATTTAAAATTTATTCTTGCCAATGATAGTCAGACGTCGAGCGCTGATCTTCCATTGTCAGGACCATTTAATTCTCAGGGTTATCCACTTTGGCATGGTAATAAAAAAACAAATTATTTTTGTATAAAATATAATTATCAAAATATTGAGTATTCTAAATTTATTTGCAAAGGGTAATGTTACAATTTTTTTGCACTAATTTTTCTCAGAACATATCCCAACTGCCTGTGCTCGTGTCGAAGCATTACGTTCTCATGGCTACCAACAAGAAGCATTGCGTTTGGCTGTTGCAATTGTAAGAACTATGAAACGGCAACAAAGAGAATGGCAGTGTAGATGGCAGACCGAGCAGGAGAGAGGAGGTAAAGAAATTTTCCTGCTGTCAAGAAAATTATAATAATCATAATAAATTGTCAAAGAATAATTACGATAAATAACTATATTAGATTTAATATTATTATAGCAAATGCAATTAATTTTGAAGAAGGTTAAGATGTAGAATTTTATGAAATGTTAATGATTATCTTTTGATTGAAACAGAAAACAACAAAAATCTTATGATTTTAAAATAACCTTATCACAAATTAATTTATAAAAATACATGAGAACATGACTCAAATAATAGTGAATTTTATAATATGCAATATTTATTTTGGGTCCACCTGGCTATACCTTTATCTGGTTGATGAAAATTTCTGCTGAGAACACTGCATATACATACACATTTTATGAACACACAGACACGAAATGCATTCAATTAAAAGCTATTGACAACTGAAATGACTGATAGAGGCATTTTATATTGGTGAATGAAAGAAAGCAAAATATTTGTTCATTAGTACTGAGCTTCTATTTAAACTTTTTAGCTCAAAGAAAAATTAATGCTTTTAGTTTGTAAGAAATAAATTTGTTATGCTGTATTTTTCTGTATTTATTAAAAATTATTCTGAAAATATTTAAATGTTTTATGACCCCCATGACATTTCATGTCTCCCTAGTTTGACAAACATTAGTAATAGTTTATTGGGTCATAAACCAATGTAATATTACTAGGGTTTCTAATCTTAGTACTTTAAATTATTTATTGCTTTTATCTTTCTATATGAATTCTATTATTTGTATGATTTATGTCTACTATTGCTCTTCTATACTTTCAGATATTTTACTGATGTGTTTAAGTTTATTATTTACATGAGTAATCTGCATATTCAGCTATATTTTATAACTGTTGCTCATTTCTTGTACTTTCTGATTTGACGTAGTATAGTCTTTAAAACTTTATCATTACAGAATTGTACATTCAACCATTTTATAATAATAAATAAATTCAGAATTTGTCACAGTTGGATATTTTAGATTAATATAAGAATAGCTATCAAAACTTTTTATATCAAATAAATCATAATAGAGGAATTTAAAGTAATTCAATAATGTGACTGTTATTAATAAGGCCTATGCATGAAATTTTTAAAAGAATGGAATTTAAGAAAAATATATTATAAGAAAATAATGTAAAGTATCGTTTATGTACCTATACTGTACGAATAATAGAGTAAAGCAATGCAGTAGATTAAGGAGAAACAGAATGAAGCCTGTTATACACAATATGGGAGAGGTTAATCTCCATGTGCATGGCCTTGTTATTAATGTACCAAGAAAGATTTTAGAAAATGAATAAAATTTTCTAAATTTTTGTTACCTGTAAAATTTCATGGCCAAAAATGGATCAAATTTGATCCAAAAGTGTTTTGACTTTTTTGAAAATTAGATTCAAGTACAGTATTTGTTTATCTAGTAGATACTTGCATTATGATCACTCACTTTACACAGGAAAAATTTTCTAAGTACTGTATTTGTGTTGTATTTTTTTATTGTCTCTGTGAATTATTATGTAATTAAAACTGTGTTTTCAGGAAAATAAGGTAATTTAATTTACAATAATTTTCCAGGAACCAATTACATTATAAAAGTGGGATCTGCTGTATTTATTTTCTCTTGATCAGTGTTTTTACTGATACAGATCTGGACATGTTTAGATAATTATATTAACATTAATTTTTTTGGTTATAATAATAATAATTAATAGTAAATTACTACATAGAATATTTAATTAGAACACAAATTTGGAATATTTTAATATAATGCAGCTATCCATACTTTTAAAGGAAAATGGATAATTTAGTAATACATTTAATAATTCAATAAATAATTGTGTAATAAAAATGTGTAGTTAATAAAATGTTTTAAAATTTACTTTTAAAATTATTAATAAAAATAATCTTACTTTTTACAGTGGTGTCATGTTCTAGTTCTGGGATAACAAATCATCCATTACACTGCAACACAGAAGGTTGGATAGGCCATCCTCTTGATCCCGTTGGTTCACTTTTTGATACCTTAGCGGAATCATCTCTACTTCCAGATGCCAAATCATTTGATCAGTTCTATGGTAAGAATTTAATACATTTTTAGATGATTAAAACAGGGCTGTGGAGTCAGAGTTGGGAGGAATTTCTAGCCAGAGGAGTCGGAATCGGAAAAAATGTGTTAACTCCGACTCCTGCATTTTAAATTTACTTTAGTTTTTTTTATGTAAATGAAAGAAAACTTATTAATTTTTAAAAATCTTTTGTATTTAAAATAAATGAATTATAACAAAATACAAAAATGCATCAATTTAATTTATTAAATATGTAGTATTCTTTTTATTATTTGTGTTTAGTAGTTAAATTATTTTGACCCAATTGAATTTGAATATTTTTGAATCATTCCTTTATTATCCCTGCTCTAAATAAGTACTCTATTTTTCTGAATGAGCCAGACTAATTGATCAGAGTTCATATTTTTCTTTTCTAAGCAAGGGGCTGCGGAGTCGGTAAAAAAACACAACTCCGCAGCCCTGTATTAAAAATAAGGTTATTTGTAATCCTTGTAATTTCAAATTTGTTATGAAATGTAAAAAGCAGGATATTAGTCTGAGTGTTTCAGTGTGTCGTGATGAGTCATGTGATCAATTCCATCCAACAATCATTGCTGTTTTAGCTTTCTGACATCATCAATGACAGATGTTACAAAGAACCAATAAACATTTTACTTATCCATATATTCTTATTTGCAAAATAATGACCTACAGTGATAGTCACAATGAACAATTAATCGAGTTACTCATTTGCCAGATTGATTAACTCCGTAAAACAAAATTTATAGAAATCGATAAAAAATAATGTATATTTTTAAAAATTTAAATAAACATTGTAGAATGTGTTATTACAGACATAGCTTTTATCTAACAACAAATAGAATAATAAGGATTATTCCAAGGATATACTATTTTTACATTTTTGTATAACTTATTGTAATCAATTTGGCATTTAAATGGTTCAACTATAGCATCACTAATAATGTTGAATAACCAAAAATATGAAATTAATTATTAATTTGATATCACACGATTCTATTATAATTGACATTTTTCTACATTAAATTTGAATTCTGAAACGAGAAAATAATGACATTTTAAACAAAATATGAAAATTAGCTTTGAATATTAAATAGAGTAATGAAATTTTAAGTGAACTTACATCAAATTTTAATCTCTCAATTAAGTAGAATAAAGCAAATTTTTGTAAATTTGCTTTATTCTACTTAATTAATTGAGTATTTTAAATAGATTAAAAATTTCATCAGTTATAACAAAAAATTGATCATCTTCTTCCAACAGATTTTACAATAGGAAATTCAAATGAAGACGGCAGTTCTCCACCAAGAGAGCAACCTCGTTATCAACACGTCGTCGTTCCCGGTAGTCGAGACAGAAGTGAAACTTTTTTGTCTCTTGCTGTAGAAGCCGCTCTAATTGGTCTAGGACAACAAAGAATCATGCCTCCAGGCCTTTATGCTCAGGAAAAAGCTTGCAAACAAGAAGATCATCTTATCACTAAATTGCAAGACATTGAATTGGATGGTACTTTAGTTGCTGTTTTGAGAAAGCAAGCAATGTTATTATTAGAAGGTATTTAACTTTTGATAACATTTTCAAATACTTTTTTTGGGGCATTCTAAACAATGATAAGAATTTTTAAAACATTATTCAATGAATATTCTTATATGCAGTAAAAGAGTTTGTTTATTTATTCCATTCCATTTTATTCCTATCATTACAAATAATATTTTTTAAAAAGTTCTTTGAAGAAAACATATATAAAAAGATGTGAAAATGACTGATTTTTAAAATAGGCAGAAAAAGATATAAAAGAAGAAATGGTATGATCTAATTTATATAAACTATTTCATAAAAATAATGGTTTATGTTCATAAACTATTATTTCATTTCTCAAGTTTAAATAGTGACTTTTTTTATGATAAAGATGATTATTAAAAATATTAATAAGGTGTCAAAGTCTCAATTAATAAATGATAAATGTAATAGAAAGTAACTAAATATGATTTTTTTTTCATAGTTGAATACATCACACATTAAAGATGAACTTGTTGACATGAAGCAGTAGCATATTATGATCTGTAAAACCAATTCAATTTTGCCCATTACAGACGTTTCCGTCCCATAATGTGGTTGACTGCATACTGAGGAACAATGCTTAATGTATCTGGGCCTAGAACAAAAAAAAAAATATATGTATATATATACATATATCTATTTCAAACTGGATACCTCAAGACTGCAAATGAAGTTTTACTGTCTTGTTCATTGAGCTGACAGATATTAAAAAGCAAATTCCATTTTAAATTTCATGCAATGTTATACTTAAAAATCAACAAAAATATTTTACTTAGAGAGCATTATTCTTTTAAATACAAACTAAAATGAACTTGCAAGGCACTTGAAAAATGAATTTGTTATATATTCTAATTATGTTTGAAACTTGTTATTACATTAAGAANTTGGTTTTGGATATTTTTGTCATTTTAAATAATAATATATTAAATGTATTTTAATATATTAATCTAACATGACAGTATTTTGCAAATCAGAATTTGTTTGGACATGTTTACTCAGGATCTTTAGCATATCAAGTGCTCATTTTATAGTATCTATGTAAATGTGTTTTGCTGATACATGTTGAAATTTAGAATAACTAAGCATATTAAAATTTTAAATAACTATTATTTATTTTAATTTTTAATTAAAACTGTTTAACAGTGATATAACATGAAATTCAATTTTATTTTCAGGTGATGTATTACGGTTACGGACTGTGTTGAAATCGGCACAACGTAACATTCATAGTTCCTCTCAATTGTTTAAGCTTGCACAAGATGCATTCAGAATTTCAGTTCCTCCGGATGGTGGTACGAGGCATCCGACTTTGTTAGATGCAGCCTTCCAGTTAGGATTACAGGTAAAATTAACTTATTAATGTTGTAGCAATCATTGAATACAAATAATTTTATCATTCCTATCATTTGTTTTGAAAAATCTCAATAAATTAGTTGATTCTTTCATAGAAAAGGAAACACCATTTTTTCTATTTTGTTTTTTTTAAAGAATGACAACAATAAAGCATTATAAATAATAATAATATGATTTCCTCTCTACAATCAAACAGATTTTAATTTCTGCTGAATTATTTATATTAATAATACATTTTATTCTTTTTAATGTGTAAATCATATATTTATCCAAAAAAAGAAACCAAGACTGTGGCTCAACACCCAGTATTTTTAGGTTCTGAAATCCTGGGAAATCAAGCTTAACATTAACAAAAGATTCCAAAAATTTGTTTCATTTTTGAGGAAATCTTATAGATAAGAAACAAATTATTATTATTTTGAAAATGGTCAGTTTTATAGACAGTGGCAAAAAAATATCTTCTGTAAACTCTTGTTATGCAATAAATTTTGCAATGATGCTTATGTTTGCCCATATGGTTCAGCAAAAAGTAAGTTGTTTTTGACACTCCAGATTTCTACAAAGCAATAGAGAAGAGTTTAATTCAGATGACAACATTCCAATCAACAAATTTTTGAAGAAAAGTGAACTTAAAATGGTCAAAAAAAAGTGTTTAGATGTGCATTTTTGCATTTACTGTATACGTCCAGACTGATGACAATTTTATTAGTAGGAAACTTTGAAATTATATCATCATTGTCAATCAAGTATCTTCAAAAAATAATGTCAATACAGCTTATGTGCTGTATTAACATCTGAAATAGTGTAAAATACTATTATCCAAGGGTTTTTACAAACACACAATACTCCACAAAATATTTTAAATCAGTGGTTCCCAAAGTGTGTGCCGTGGCACTCTAGGGCATTAACATTGTGATTATATTTTAATACAGGTGGACCCTTCAGTGGTCTTGGTTGTGGCATACATCCAGAAAGTGTACCTATGCACACTTTTGCTAAGTACCTGTTTACTGCTCTCTTGCCTTATGATCCTGACCTTGCATACAGCGTGGGTCTTAGAGCAATGAGGTAAATTATTTAATAAATAAAGAGATAAAGAGGCAAAGATAAGTTTATTTTGTTATTCAGACTAAATTTTATAATACAACTCAATTTATTTAAACTGTCTGAAACTAAAAGTTTGTTTTAAAAAATGAACCAATTTATAACATTTAGAAAAACAATTTTTGTTTTAGAAAGTCTGAATATTAAAAATTTTAATGGTAACAGACAATAAAGAAAATTTTTTAAAATGTTAATGGTTTATCATAAAATCTGAAGATAAAAATCCAACAATTAGCTACTGTTGAAAGAACTTTTTCATAAATTTTTAAGATTAGGTACAGATAATGACGCTAATGTTTTTGGTCTTAAATAGTGTGTTATTTGGTCAATAAATATTCAATTATAGGTAAGAAGTTACTAAATACAAGTAATTTCAGTATTTGTACAATTGCAACTGTTTTTTAAGCCACATAATGAATAAATTTTGTTATCTTAAAACTAGATCTCTTCCTTTAGCGTTCTTTGAATGCTTGGGTATCAATTCACGTGGGACAGAGGGGACATAGAAATATTTTAGTTAAATCAGAAGATGCTTCATTGTCACTCAAACATGTTTTAATTAATTTCATATTTACAAATAAAAATATTAAAAATTTTTATAATAAAAAAGACTTTCTGCTTAAAATATCTTCACGAATAAAATATATTCTTTAAATGATATCTAATTTAATATTCTAATTATTTTGGAATGAAAACATGTACATACTTTTTTTGCCAAATTTTTTTCTGTTTATATATTACATTTAGAATTTTCTCTTTTATTTAGATTGCCAATTCTTGAGGAGCAAGATGATTTAGAAGAATCAAATCATCCAGTCATAAATGCGGCAGTTTTAAGTCGGTATCCTCGGTGGTTTACTCTGGGCCATATAGAAGTACAGCAGTGTGCCCTAGCGTCGACAATGCTATCTGCTGCAAAAAGTATGATGAAGACTATATATTTTGTATAAAACCTAAAAAAAATTCTAAAATTATTTAAAGTTATATTTTGAGTCCATACATTCATGACATGAAATGCCTTAAAAATTAAAGAAAATTGTAATAAATTATTTTAATTAATAGCATTTAAAGTTCAGTAAATTAAATTTTTTTGTTTTAAGAACTTACTTTCTTCTAACAGATGAATTATTTATATATAAAAAAATTGGTTTTGGATATTTTTGTCATTTTAAATAATAATATATTAAATGTATTTTAATATATTAATCTAACATGACAGTATTTTGCAAATCAGAATTTGTTTGGACATGTTTACTCAGGATCTTTAGCATATCAAGTGCTCATTTTATAGTATCTATGTAAATGTGTTTTGCTGATACATGTTGAAATTTAGAATAACTAAGCATATTAAAATTTTAAATAACTATTATTTATTTTAATTTTTAATTAAAACTGTTTAACAGTGATATAACATGAAATTCAATTTTATTTTCAGGTGATGTATTACGGTTACGGACTGTGTTGAAATCGGCACAACGTAACATTCATAGTTCCTCTCAATTGTTTAAGCTTGCACAAGATGCATTCAGAATTTCAGTTCCTCCGGATGGTGGTACGAGGCATCCGACTTTGTTAGATGCAGCCTTCCAGTTAGGATTACAGGTAAAATTAACTTATTAATGTTGTAGCAATCATTGAATACAAATAATTTTATCATTCCTATCATTTGTTTTGAAAAATCTCAATAAATTAGTTGATTCTTTCATAGAAAAGGAAACACCATTTTTTCTATTTTGTTTTTTTTAAAGAATGACAACAATAAAGCATTATAAATAATAATAATATGATTTCCTCTCTACAATCAAACAGATTTTAATTTCTGCTGAATTATTTATATTAATAATACATTTTATTCTTTTTAATGTGTAAATCATATATTTATCCAAAAAAAGAAACCAAGACTGTGGCTCAACACCCAGTATTTTTAGGTTCTGAAATCCTGGGAAATCAAGCTTAACATTAACAAAAGATTCCAAAAATTTGTTTCATTTTTGAGGAAATCTTATAGATAAGAAACAAATTATTATTATTTTGAAAATGGTCAGTTTTATAGACAGTGGCAAAAAAATATCTTCTGTAAACTCTTGTTATGCAATAAATTTTGCAATGATGCTTATGTTTGCCCATATGGTTCAGCAAAAAGTAAGTTGTTTTTGACACTCCAGATTTCTACAAAGCAATAGAGAAGAGTTTAATTCAGATGACAACATTCCAATCAACAAATTTTTGAAGAAAAGTGAACTTAAAATGGTCAAAAAAAAGTGTTTAGATGTGCATTTTTGCATTTACTGTATACGTCCAGACTGATGACAATTTTATTAGTAGGAAACTTTGAAATTATATCATCATTGTCAATCAAGTATCTTCAAAAAATAATGTCAATACAGCTTATGTGCTGTATTAACATCTGAAATAGTGTAAAATACTATTATCCAAGGGTTTTTACAAACACACAATACTCCACAAAATATTTTAAATCAGTGGTTCCCAAAGTGTGTGCCGTGGCACTCTAGGGCGCCACGAAATGTTATAAAATTTTTATAATGTTGGAATTTGTATAATGTACTTGTTAGAATTTGACATAGGGCACCTTGGGAAAATCTGGATTTAGCAAGGGTGCCAAGAATTGAAAAAGTTTGGGAACCACTGTTTTAAATAGTTTTTTTTGCTGAGGTCAAAATGTTTGTTGCCAAATGTCATTTTTGTTAGTTACATAACAACGCACATTTACTTTGATAACTTCATATGCTATCTTTGAGAGAATTAAACTTTAGTTTTTCAAAATTAAATTTTGTTTTATTTTTAAGAGATGTAACAAGCAGCAGTCTATACAGGTTCGTTAGAAGGAGACATTTTCTTCTAAAAGTAATGTGAAGTATTGAGATGGCAAAATGCAAAATAGACAATGCTTTCCTTAAGTTTGTAGGAAGCTTTACAAGTGGACTAGTGCATTCAACTGCATTTAATATTACAAATCAACTTAGGCACCCATTATTAAATTCTTTATTTTTAAAATGAAAGTAATTTTATTAAAAAAATAGGAAATAAATTATATAAGGAATTAATAATATCACTTTTAATGCTTGATCCCAAATATCATATTTGCATGACTTAGCTGCATTTTAAAATAAAATGCAGCTAAATTAGCAAAAAATTGGAAATGCAGTCTTGTAATGTGGCAGGACCAGCTTATTTGTATGTTTCTGGTAATGAAAAAATTCAGAAATAGGAAGGCCCTGACCAAAACTCAAATAGAAAAGTATGTTGGCTCATATGGGATCTAAACACAGATCTTTTGCTAATGTATACCAGTTAAGCTATTGAGATACATTCAATTTGTCTTTTAGTGTATTTTTTTTATGTTTTTGGAAATAATTCTTTCCAATATGATTTATCAAATGTTAATAACAACAAAACTGCTAAAATTTAGCAGTTTGTTTTGTTATAACTATTATAATATTATAAATGTTAACAAAACTTTGCACTATGATATGCTTGTGTACTAATTGACACATACACTAATTGACACATTTATAGAATTTACTAATCTAACAACAAAAAAAAATAATTATTTTTTTTTTGTTGTTAGATTAGTAATTTCTATAAATAAAAATTAATTTATTTTAGCATTTTCATATCTTTATGTTATTAGTAATCTTTGATAAATGTTTTTTTTTCCGTGTCAAGAATTATGTTATTATATAAGTTTTTAATAATAATTTATATTATAGCCATTTACATATGAAGAAAGTTAAGATCAGAAGTTTAATTATGATTTTAAAAATACTTTAATAAATATCAAGATAGATAATTAAGCATCTTAAAAACTAATATTGCACAATATTATTAGAATATATAATTTTAATTCAATTTATATTTAATAGACAATACTTTGTTTAGGTCATGAGGATGACGTTGTCTTCCCTTAATTGGAGGCGGAGAGAGATGGTGAGATGGCTTGTCACCTGTGCAACGGAAGTTGGGTTAGACGCTCTCATTTCAATTATGCAAAATTGGTATCAGTTTTTTACTCCCACTGAAGCAACTGGTAAAAAAATTTTCTGTTATAATAAAGCAATAAAATTTTTATGCATTTTTTTTATGCTTTCTTGTTTTTAATTATCTATAATTTGTGAACTATTCAAAATTATTACTTCTAATTTTATTTCAAATATTCATTTATTGTTGCGATCACCAACGTCCTTCAAATAATAAATATACATTGTCAAATATCTGAAAATCAAGGACATTCACACAACCTGCTCTTCTGCAAATTTAGACTTTACCTTAGAATTTGTTGGTTGATCAAACTGTGCAAACATGTAGCAGTACTTTTGCCATTTTTGGTAACAGCTAAACATTTGAGAAAAACAGACAAAACATTAATTTTCATCTAAAGTAATACAGTGGGTGATCGGTTAACGAACATAATCTGTTCCAAGACTTTGTTCGTTAACCGATTATTAATTTACCATAGGTTTCTATGGGAATTTAATTAATTCGTTCTAGAGACCCCCAAAAATAAAAAATATATACTTTCTTACTACGTTTATTTATATGTAATAATAAAAATACATACACACACAGTCTTGCATTTTTATTAGTCATGTTTTTTTTTCCGTTTGAAATGGTTAAAGAATCTGTCTAATGTCGCTTGCTTTTCCCTCTTCTTCAGGATTTTTCGTAAGTAATTAATAGCATTGCAATTGTAGAAATCCCCAAGCCTCAACCTGGTTTAGATGCCATTCTAAGACCGTTGTTCTGACATCCTCCCACTTCTTCAAAGGATCTTTAATAACAGATATCGGCATTAATCCTCTTTTTCAGAAGAAAACATATCTCGCCGAGTTTCTTGGTGTTCTTCATTCAAGAGTTCTTGGCGTTCTTCTGTCGTCAGATCCGTTTCAGGTTCCATTATGAACTCTTCGATGTTCTTTATTTCTCAGATGTGATTTTTGTTACTCCTTTAGCTGCTTGAGTCTTCTTGATTATACAGTATTTTTCTTAAATAAGATTGAACTGCGGCCTACTGTAGAACTGTTCACGCCATACTGCCCAGCAACATTAGGCATCTTCTGCCCACTCTCCACCTTTGGTATTATACTCTCACCTTTCGAAAAGAAAAACAGATGCAAAACTTAACGAGTGCCTACCCGAAAGTCCTGCAAATACATAAAAGAATTATTTTGTCAGAAAAATAAAAGGCTGGAATTACAAGGGAGAGTTTCAAAGTTCGGAGGAATACTATCCGATCGGTATATACTGGCTTGAGCGTTGATGTCGACGTTTCCCACACTCCGAAAAGTTTTGAATTGTTTCCCGAAGACAAGGGAAGACCAATCGGTATTCATTATTTTACATCGCTTCTTCTTGTGTTTGTTTTGTGAGGTGTTCATTATCCGATCATGTGTTCGTTGTCCGAACATAAAAATCTTTTGCGAAAGTGTTCGTTATCTGATTTGTTCGTTACCGATCACCCACTGTATTTTGTTTTATGCATTGAACATATTCACTATTAAACTTTTCTTAATATAGAATCATTATATAATTAATTTATTCTTACTGATCAGTATTTTTAATAATTCTATTCAGTTTTTTAAATATTACTTTAGCATAGATTAAAATAGAGGAGACACTCACTAATTCAGCCTCTCAGTTATTCCATATACCTTCCTGTGTCCTTAAAAATATTAGTCATGTCGCATACTGTTTTCCTGTTTACTTGGGCTGCAGTTCTGTATACAATATTGCTTGCCTGCCTCCAACAAGAATCAGTATCAATGATGATGAATCACTGCATTCATTACTTTAGTGGGTTTTAGGCCTATAGGCTTAATAAGATCTAATTTGCAGGATATCAGTTTTTAAATAATTGAATTCCTTATTACTGAAAATTAAAAAAACTGAAATAATATTTCATAATGTACAGTATATTCTATAATCAGTAATCCTATCAAATTTGTTATTCATAGTATACACACACATTCAATGAATATTACGGTTAAAAGATTAATTTAAAAATAAGTTGCTTAATCTTTTTGAAGTGAATAAAGCAAAAAATTTATCTATTAGTAACTTTTTATATTTCAATATTTCAAGTGTTCTCAAATTATAAAAGAATTGATATAAAATAATAGTCATATTTTTAAGAATGTCAATAAATGAGTATTCAAATAAAGACCATATTTATCTTTTAATTAAAATACAAGTCAAACAAAACATGCCTCTGACATTGTTTGATTATTAGCAGCATTTCATTTTTAAGATAGCAAACTACAAAACAAAAACAGATATAATTACAAAAATTATTCTGCATTAAACAGCGAGTTGCTAAACTGCCAAAAGAATAAGGACATGATTTGCAAATCATAACATTAATGTGTTGAGTTGGCCAACTAGTAGTTGAGACCTTTTTCCATTGAAATCTATTGGGAAAAGATCTCAATTGTGACTGGCTTATATAAAAAAACTGAACACCTCCCAGTATTGACAGAAAGTACTTCAGACACTGCTGATTACTATCTGGTTATATCACCTTTTGGCGGCATTACTGCATTTGCATGTTCACACATTGTATTAATAAGAGCCTGACATTCATCTTGAGTAATTCTATCCTAGACTTCCTGGATATTTTTTTATGTAAGTCAGTCGCCATCGAGATCTTAATTAAAGATAATTATGATCTTTTTTTGAATACTCATCTATTGACATTCTTAAAAATATGATTATTATTTTATATCAATTCTTCTGTAATTTGAGAAGACTTGAAATATAAAAAGTTATTAATTGATAAATTTTTTGCTTTATTCACTTCAAAAAATTAATTTAAAAATAAGTTGCTTAATCTTTTAGCAGTATTATTCGTTGAATGTGAGTGTATACTATGAATAACAAATTTGATAGGATTACTGATTATAGAATATACTGTACATAAAGAAAGCAAGCATAAATAACACAAAGTTTTTTTGGGTTATTTATACTTTCTTTATGTGTGTATTTCTTTAAAAAAATGCAAATCTTGTATTAATTTTAGTGTTAAGTTAATGAAGGTCATGGTTTAATATACAATAATTTTTGTAAACAAAGTAAATGAAAAAGAAGGCAATAAATTTGTTCAAAATATAACACTGTTTAAAATCAAAAAGTGTGTGAAATACTTTTTGTTTTGGTTATATATGATAGTTATACTGTTGAACAATTTCTTTTTATTTGATAACATAAAATATTCATGAACAATTATAAGTTTGTGTAATTGAATTTAATTATTATAGGAAAACAATCCATCAATCCAGATTATATGAATTTGTACAACTTTTTTGTTAATCATAATTAAGGGCTGGATTTATGTGCATTTAAAATCATAATATATGTATATACGATACATATGCACACTGAAATGCATGCTTACATTATTTCTGTGAGCAAATCTTACTAAAATCTATTACATCACACTTTTTAGATAGGAAGGGATAAAAATGTGACAATAGATAACACAAGGGATTGAAAATTTCAATATCACAAAACACATGATTGTATACACTTGCTACACCAATAAGTCAATTACATGTGAATAAAATTGATTAAATATTGTAGAAACATGTAATCATCATTTATGTATATAGAAATATATTCATTGTTTACAAGATGTTTGAGGTGACTGGGTTAACCTAGTTTCTCTCCTATAGTTAAGTCACTGGTCTAAAATAGGTCACATATTTATGTTTATAGCATTGTACAAATGATGAGAAATAATCAATAATTTAATAAGAGATTTTACTTAATTATAGATTTAGTGTCAAAATTGATATCATGAACTCTATAGTTTGCCGTACACTAATTCAGATCTATTTAAAATGTCAATTATTAAAAATAATAAATATAATAAATTATATTTATTAATTAAATAATGTTAAACATTTACAATAATTTTAATCCAAAGAATTATGAGAATTTAAAAAATGAGAACTTTTCACGACTGAAAAAAGGGTGCATTTGTGGAACTTTAAAAGATTGCGAGTTAGATAGTTTGAATTTTACACTGTAGTCTGTAATTGATATTTCTCACATGTAAAGTTATAGTTCATATGAGAACTATCAATGTGCAAAAAAGATTCACCGCACAGACAGCAGGAATGGACTATTGATCATTTGAAAAAATAGCACTTGTAATCATGCAAACAGGCTAGAAAGTTTATTAAAAAAAACTTGTCCTAAAATGCTTAAATCTACAAAGTATACATTAAAAATCATAAATGCATATAAAATATGCATTATTGGACAAGTTTAATTTGATCCACTTGGGCCCAAATAATGTTTATATCAAGGCTTCAACATCATAGCATTTAAGGGAAAAAACATGCGCGTGCATACAAATCCAGCCCTTAATCATAACATACGTTGAATTTTTACTAATTGTGGTAATTATTTCAGGTCCAGTGGCTACAACAGTCATGTCCCATGCAACGGTGATGCGACTCAACCTTGATTTTAGGCAACAGGAAGAAATGTCGGGTTGTGGTCGTACTCTTGCTCTTCAGTGTGCCACCAAGGATCCTCCAAATTGTGCTCTTAATGCTTTAACGTTATGTGAGAGTGAACCATTTGCCTTTGAGGCAGCATACCAAATAGTGGTAGATGCAGCAACGACAAATGTAATGACATCTTCCCAATTGTTTACTGTGGCTAGGTATATGGAGCATCGAGGTTATCCGCATCGTGCTTACAAACTTGCAGTGTTAGCAATGAAAGGTGTTCATCTGGCATATAATCAAGACAACCATCCTGCAATTAATGATATTCATTGGGCATGTGCACTCGCCCATTCGTTAGGAAAGTCTGAACTAACAAATCTTGTGCCACTGCTTGTAAAAAATGTGCAATGTGCCACCGTGTTGTCAGACATCTTACGTCGTTGCTCAATGGCCGCTCCGGGAATTGCCACCCTAGATGCAAAACGGCGATGTATTAAACCCCTCTCTCTCGACAAGCCTCCATTAAGGCAATTACTGGAAGCCGCCATTACGGCATATGTGAATACTACCCACTCCCGTCTAACTCACATTAGTCCACGTCATTACGGAGATTTTATAGAGTTCCTGAGCAAAGCAAGAGAGACTTTTCTCTTAGCACCGGACGGCCACTTACAATTTGCTCAGCTTATAGACAATATGAAGTCTGCTTATAAAGGAAAAAAGAAATTAATGTTTCTAGTCAAGGAGAGGTTTGGGTAAGCAAGAAAGATAGATACCTGTGATGAATTTAATGATTTCAGTAAAGAGTGATGGCCTTTCCTTGATGCATTTTTTGTGACATGACAAGGTAACCAAAGATAGTGCTTTCAAATAAGACAAATATCATGAAGATTGTTTGTAGATCTGTGCTCTCTGCTCCTTTTTGTAAATTGTTTGTTTAGTACATGTATAAATGTATAATGTGATTGTGTGATACCGTTTGCAGAACTGGGCAAATTTGTTTTTGTCTAATCTTTCCTTATCCATTTGTCAAAATTGCCAAAACCTCATTTGTATGCATAGGTTTTATAATGTTGAAGACAGATACTGTCCTCCATAGAGGAAGTTAATAGTGCATGGAAGCAACACCCTTTGCCTATACTCAGAATCGTACTGAGGTAGAATCTAATATTGTGATATAACTATTTTTCACAGAAATAAGAATTATACTTCCAAATGAAAGAGGCAATCACAATAATAATAATAATAATAATAATAATAATACTATCTATGTGGATATCATTCATACTTTAAAAGTTTATCCTCATTCATCTACTCCTATAACATATTTCAAGAATACTGATTTTGGAAAAGACAATTGTGTCTCAAATTTCATTTACAACTAAGAATCAAATGGTGCATGAAATTTTTTTACCTTTAAAGTATGCATCACAGAGAGCGTCGGCTGTCGACGGCTCCCCGAAAGATTATTATATCAAGGAGATTGAAATATAAAGAAGTTTTCTATCAAACAGATAGTCAGTAAAGTGTGCTTAGGCCATTTTTATTATTGAACTGCCACAACTGTATGATTCCTTGGCAGAATATAAACTGTCCACAGAGCAAGCCCATTCCATATATATATATAAATATACAGTATATCTATATATATGTATGTATATATATATACACATATATATATAAATAAATATATATATATGTGTGTATATGTATATGTATATATATTTCCACAGATATCTCATTATATCATTGTGGAAGATTTGTAGGACTCAGGACATAATACTGTTGGAGTGAAAATTCTGGCAGTGCACATTTTTTTGTTGTTTTTTTTTTTTTTGTTTTTTTTTATGTGTAAATTGCTTGTATGTATAGGACAGTCCTTTGAGGCTATTAAACAATACTACTAGTTTCTCTAGGCACTGAAATTTATAGAACAAAATGAAAGTCTGGTAGAATCTTCTGAAGTTTGTATTTGTATTTGTAATGTATGGCTGAACATGGTCAAGCAAAGGAACCACTCCAGGTGAGTCAGCAGGTTCTGGACAATTGTTTTTAAATTGAGTATCTATATAAAAAGAAATGGTGCAATTGACAGTAGGTAATTTTGTTGTGAGAAGGTAATGAATTGTCCTCTGTTAAAATAACGATTATCGTTAGCCGGTTAATAGATAGATCATTTTGCAACCGAAAAGGAAAGACGACAATTGTGTGAATAAACGGCTTGTATTTTTTATTTCTTCGAGATCTTATAAATAATGTTAAAAAAAAAAAAGTCCCAAAAATAAGCAAATTAAAATATTGATAAAAAAAAATTATTTGCACAATGCCTTAAAAAATGTGCTACAAATTCTTAAATTTTTTTTTTAAGGAAAATTTTAATACAAATGACATTTTTTAACGAAGCTAATTTAAATTAATATGTTAAATGTTTCATTTATCAAAGCAAAATATATTTAATATTGTTTTTTAGTGTAAAAGTATGTATATATTTATCTATTATGAATTTGAAATATATTAGATTTGTTTGATAGATTTAAATATGATATAGATTAAAGAATAGGNAACAATGTTATAAATATAAATATATATATGTATATGATATATTTCTTCTTTTACCATAATTGTTTCTTTATAGATTTATTTTAATTTATGATTAAAAAAAATAATAATAATATTTTTTTAACTTTTTATAAATTTTATTTTGGGAAAAATAATATTAGAATAATTAAGTTTATTGTATATATTATTATAAAAACTTGAAATTATTATTTCCATATCAATACTTTGTTTCGAAGTTGAGATAAAAAGATTGAAACGCTCACTTGGGGGATGGTAAAACATTAACACGGTTCAAGAATTAATTTTGTGATACTTTATAATTGCAGCATTAAAAATTCAGGATTAACTAGCATCGATTACATTTAATCTATCAAATTCTGTTGTAATTTACTTAAACTGAATGAAGCACCATAAACCCGATTCGTTAGTTTCTGCATAATGTATGTCGCACGCCTTAGAATCTTCTCTATTTTCAAAATAGTAATGTTTTAAACATGCATTATATTGCAGTAAGCATCAATTAGAAAGCTTTAAATTCTCAATAAAAAGAAAGTTTAATGGATTATAATAGAAGAAAGCATAGAACGTAATTAATTTGCAGCTGATATATATATATATATTTTTACAATACTATTTGTTAGTGTTTTTCTAAATGTATTTTTTAAATAATTGCATTTTTGTTTTTAAAAAGTATTTTTTGATATATCCAAATTTTTTTATACATATTCATATTCATTGTAATTTATCCTTTCAGCTGTTATATTTTAATTAGAATCTGGACTGTTTATTAAATCTTCTATAAATTTACACTCAAATGAATTTGCCTTTTACATATTGAATATAATCTAAACCATATTTTGGAACAGGAATAAAATAGTTGTTAAATTGTTGATTATTTAATTAGATTGGAAATAATCACTTGTCCATTCATATAAAACTAAAATTTTTAGAAAATATATTAAATAAAATGGTGTTTGTTCTATAAGCTTATACGGATCTGCAGACTAGTAGTATTTAATTGTGAATTCTCTCCTTATGGAGTCTTTTATCACTGCCTCACATTTTAGTAGTCTCTATTACATCTTTGTGAATCTTTAAACCTCAACGTATAGAGTATTATTGAGGCTTAGACAAACAAAGATTCCATTATATCTTTTGCAAATATTCTTTTTGCTTCTGTTACTAATTATGACCATGCTGTATACATTATTTTGTTTGACATCTCAATTTAGGATAATCAAAAGTCTACTATATTACAAAATAAATTTGCTATGATATTGTAATTAGTGCAAAATTAATTAGATGACTTTGAATTACGGCTTAACAATCTCCTTGATTTACATGAATTCACATTTGTGTAGAGCTGTGTTTTTTTTTTTTTTTTAATTAATGCAAATGCTTTTGTAATTCAAAAATATCACATAGTGCTTATGCATAACTAATATTTTTTGTATAAGATAGTTGCTGCCTGTTATTATAGTGAATGGCTTTAGTTATGTTGCTTGCATCCTCCAAATAACTCTAATCCATTGCCTTAAAAGAAGATTTTACATGTGAAATTACTAGAATGTATTTTACTTTAAAGTGATTTATTGCACATCGATAGAAAATTAACTAGTGAAGTGAGTCTATCAATCCTCATTTTATTTAGAATACAATAATAAATATATAAATGATTTACTATTAGCAACAATTACAATCAGAAAAACTCATTCATCAAAAAGTTGGATGCAATTATGATAAAAGAAGGATTTTCTTTTTTTATCTCATCATAAAGTTATAGATATCTGAATTCTGAACTTATTTACATTTCATAAAATTACAATCGTATTAACAGAAAAGAAATTTATACAATATGACATCCAACACGCTAGAACTACCACGGCCCTCTCCACATACACTGCGGATTCCGAAATTATAGCAGACTTCTCTCAGGCCAGACTCATCCTCACTACTCCCCATGTCGAGCGTCTTAAATGGTTAGAGGGAACGGAGATATTTAAAACTAATTTCACGTAATCACGCATACGTTTCAGGGAGGAGGTGGTTTTGTCGACGGCCTGGCGGGCTCTGCTTGATGAGGCAGTTTAACCTTTTTGTTGAATCTCAATTAAACAAGAGAATACCATAAGAGATTCTTACAGTAAATTTGACTAGGAGACACTTTTCTTTTTATGAATTTTCAAACAGTGGTCAGCCAAATAGGCAAGTAAAGTATGGATAAACAGTACTTTTTATATTGTTTGCCTATATGAAAGCAAAGGAGGATCATCTTTATCCAGTTCAAAAATCACCTTGGAATAAAGTAGACAAAGTATATTTTTTGTTCAGTAGATTGTTTTATTCACCATATTATGATTCTTAAACCATTGCCAGAACAAGATTGGATTTCCAGATTTTGAACAATGCATTATATGTTTAGATCCCAATAATATTTCTGCATGCTCTCCTCTCCAAATTGTGTGTAAAATTATTCATTCTTTATACATATCACAGATTCCATCTGAATATTTTTATGCATTCTTTGTATTATCAGTTTATCAGCATTATTGAATACTAGCAAATGAGCCCAGCATTGCTCGGGCAAAAAGTAATCTGTGTTATTGTTAAGATTATTAGATTACATTATCAACCTATCTTGATTAAATTGTAAGATTTAGAGCAACTGTTTGTTTTTATAATTTATAAGAAATACTGCTTTAACATTAAATAGACTAGAGATTGTTATCCAAAGATTACAAAAGAATATTATAATATTTATTTATTTTACACAAATTAAATATGTAAGTGAATACACTTTAACAGACTATTTGAAAAGTATATAAAGTTATTTTTTACTTCCATACAAAGTACTATAAACAGTTAAGATGAGGATTAATTATTATACATATATTTACAGCACACAGATATACAGCAAATACCAATGGATATGCATTGGTATCAGCATAAGCAAAGCAGTGAATAACGCAAATATACAGCAAATACCAATGGATATGCATTGGTATTTGCTGTATATTTGCGTTATTCACTGCTTTGCTTATGCTGATCATCTCCATTATGGATAGGTGTGTAACAAATGCAGCATTATTATTATTATTGTATCAAATATGTTTGATCATTTCACATTTATATATTAAATTATATGAGATATTTTACATAAAAATACTTTTAAATCAAAAAGAAAGTAGACTTGTGATTATCCATAACGAAAGAGAAATATCGATTAGGTAATTGAATTACGGTCAGTCCGTATCCACATAAAATATAACATATTTTGAATAAAATAGATCCAAGAATAGAACATTAAATTAATATAAAATTCTATAAACGTAACATTTCTATAAATCAAAGTCGCTTCAATTCTTGTTTATCATTCCAAGTATATACTTTACTATATGCTTAGTTAAAAGTATTTTTACTGCTTCATTTATAGAATTTCCTATACTAAAATAATAAAGATTTACAACAGATTTTAGAATAAAACTTCTCACAAATCTGTTTATTAGATTTAGAATTTTTTAAAATATGCAAATGAATTCGTGATATGCAAATAACTACCGTTCTGTATAGATAAATTTTTTTTTTTTTAATTTGATAAGAATTACGTAGCTTTCTGGTTTTATAGTAAATATTACGGCATTAACACCTCATTAATATTACCAGATTATTTGAATTTATTTTATTATTATATTATAAAATTAAAATTAATTCGTGTTATTGAGATACAATAAAGTTTTGATTTCTTTTTAAAAAACAAAAATGCAATTTTACATTTTATATAATATGCAATTATAGTAAATTTATAATTGTTGTTTTATAACGTGCACAGAATCTGGACTTCCAAGGGATTAATAACATTTATTATATGAAAAAAAATTTAGGTTTTCTATTGTTTCGACACTACTACATTGCGTAGTATACAAATAAATTTTTGCCAGGAAAGCAAGCATTTTATAACGAATAAAATTAGATAACGTCAACAGTTATTTTTCATTTGTAACATGGTAGAAAGATTTTACATACTAGATAAAGATAAATTGATATATCTGTGTACATAAGTGTCTAATATGTTGAATTTTTAAATCATTTTACAACTGGAAATTGCCTCCAACAAAGTATTCACATATCTTATACAGAATGCAACATCTTTCTGTGTTAATGAAAGCAAATTACAGTTAATTCTAAACCAAAAATCTTACGTTTAGACAGTATATAACATGCCATTCAGAAAAAAAATATATAGTAATTCTTTATTACTTATGACGAATGCAAAAAGGGTTAATTAATTGATATGGAAATTTAATAAATTCAATTTATCAAATTAATGTTGTCTTGTAGATTTATTTTTTAAAATATCAAAAAAAATCAATTCCCTCTTTTGTTGCCATCTCTCTATTGTTCTGGGTTAATCGTCTGGATTGGTCCTAAAGTGGCATTATAATCGGGACGGAGGAAATGCGAGAGTACAAAGTTTTTCGAGTCTTATATATCAGTTTGAAGAAACGAATGCAGATCGGATATCACGTTGTACGAAGGCTTTGCCAAATTAAAAAAAAAAAGTTCATCCTATAAGCCATACTGACTTATTGTGCAGTGCCTCTTTTGAATTCAGACAATGCAAAATAATCTTTATAGCATGATGAAGTGTGCTGATTGTGATACATTAAATCATGCAGACAGCAGTCCAAATGCAGTAGCATAATCCGTAAATAAGTAGTTTGTCATTGTTCGATAGATTATCTGTTCATAACTTTTATGTCTGCACTGTCTTATATTTTAGTTTTTAACATTTGTGACCGTACAGAAAAAAAGAAAAAAAAAAAAAATATCAGTGGAATCTCAGCCACAGCTACCTCAAAGTTTTGTTGCAAACATTCTTTTAGTAAATCATGTTTATTATTATTTTTTTTTTTTCCCACCCTTGCTGTTACGACCAATCCAGAAAAGATCTTTTCATTTCCTTTAATGAGAAAAAAAAAGTAAAACAAACAAAACATACTGTAACTTAATATGAACATTGAATGTGTATATAAACTTTGTGTATACCAGTGTACTGTCTTTCATTACAATTTGAATATGCACGCTCCAAATGTTCTTCTGGTGATGTGTGTGCAAATATTTTGTCACCATCTGTAAATGAAATATCGTAGTACAACTTTTTTTTTTGTTTTTTAATTTAATTTTTTTCCGTTCGGAAAGTGCGAAATTGATTTCATACATCAATCACGGTCTTACAGAATGGAGATTGGCCACAGATTTAATTAAGTAGCACGACGGAGATTGTTACGAATAGTTTTCTTCTTTTTTTTGCTAATGATATTCTACAGAATGTTTTTCCCTACTTAGTAAGGATAATGTTTTATTATATAAAATGTAATGTAACATATATATACATATATAAAAATATACATCTTAGTTCTTTCCCAATTGNTGAACACACTTTCTAATTTTAAATCATGTATTAAAATAAAATAATTGTATCAGATCAAAAGAAGAAGGATGAAAAACAAAACAAAACAAATAAAAAGTGTATATCTCTTGAAACTATCTTATTTTACAATTGAAATTATATAAAAAAATACTAAATGTTAAATATCAAATTTCATGAAAAATTTCACATAAAAGAAAAGAAAAAAATGTTTCTTTTTAAGATTTGTATATATATTTTTAAACATCTTTATAAAATGAAAATAAAAAAATATATATAAAATATTTCTCATTTGACAAAAGGAAAAAAAAATGATTGTAAACCAAAAAAAGGGAGATTTGTATACTTTTTGTCGAGATTTATTTTCGAGACTAATATTATATATTGTTAAAATAGTTAATATTTCTTTATAATTTAAAAAGATTAAGAAATTGGTGTGATTTGTTAAAAAATTTTTATGTGGCTTAAATTTCTATTATAAAAATCAATTTGTTATCCAAGTTATTTGAGACAAAAGGGGGAAAAGATAAATTTTATATTGCAACGTTTCGACAATTAATTTTCGAGTAAGACATTCAGTTATAAAGGAATCCGAGTCTCTTTGGAGCAAACTCCAGTTTAGTAAAGAACGAAGTTAATTGCAGTCATGTCACAAGAAATTGCATGCGTATTGAAATTGTTAAGGTACTTATTTTAATTATAATTGCCAAACAATTTTTTTTTTCTGTGTGTGCGTGTGCGCGTGTGAAAGAGGTCTTAGTTTATTATTATAAATTTTTTTTTTTTGTCGGAAATATGACCTGCTATGCAAATATCTGTATCTACAACATATTAATCCAGGTATTGTACACCTGGTTAAAAGTGCTACTGCCAATTTTCTGTTATAATTGTTTTCAAAAAAAAAAAAATTGTTATCACAATATGAAACAAAATGTAAACTGCTCCGTGTGGAATGTAACAATAATAATTAAATAATAATAGTAATTGGGAGAACTAAAACAAAAACAAGATTGAAATGTGCCCATGCAACAATTTTATAGAGAGCTCTTCCCAATTACATTCCACGTTGCAGATTTAGTTCTGTGGGTTTTTATGTATCTTCATGTTCTGTGTATCTTTGTTATGTCTACTATGTTATTTAATTCTATTTATTCTAGATGTATGTTGTTTCTCTGTGGTCTGGAAAAGCAATGAGATGGTGAATAAAGGCCAGTTTTAGTGTTATATGTTTTCGTATTCACTTTGCATACATACAAAAAAAATTACCCATATTGTAAAATATCCCAGTTTTTAATTTGTTGTTATTTTAGAAAACTGAATTAATTAATTAAAACTTAAATTATTGTTAACCTTTATGTAAATATATATATATATTATATATATAATTTTTTTCTATATAAACATATAATTATGACTTATTACATTACTATTTTTTATCATTGTATGAGTTGGTTCAGTTTTTGCAAGGTTTTTTTTTTAAAAAAAAAAATAAGATTGATAATGAGAAAATGCATAATTTTCAAATAAAATTAAGTGTTTAGAATTTGAATTTGGAATTTATTTGATTTTTAAACGGTACAAAAGCTAATTTAATACAGGTTTGCACCCTGTTAAAGGGCATGTCAAGGTATAGAATGAATTAAATTATCGAGCGGCGTCGGGTAAAAAAATTAAAGACACTTAGAAACATTTTTAATAATTGTTCTCTTATGTATATATATAGTTAGGAATGGATAATCATTTCAAATATCTGTCATCAATGATAACAAATGCAAAGTCAATCTATAATCATGCAAAGTTAGCATAGATTTATATGCATATTCAGGGAAACACTGATTTTGGATATCAAAAATTTGCTTAAAATTATAAAGAAAAAGGGGAAAAAGATAATAATATTTAATTATAGGAATTATAGAATGTCGAAATGCAAAAAAAGATTTCGGCTCTCTCTCTAAAATTAAATTATGAAAAGAAAATATAGACAGCCGATTATGTTTTATCATTATTGAAATTATTACAGATTTGGATTGCAAATAATCAGTTTAAAATTCAAACTAATCAATTTAAAACTTTTTAGATAAAATGTTAAGGATAATGAACTGTTAAGTAGATAATTCCTGGCTGAAATATTGATGGAGAATATGTTCAAATAAATGTGCAGTATTAAATATGTATATTATTAAAATTACATATGATATACACTTACTTGGATAGAGAATATAGTAATTATTTATTTTAAAAAAGTTGCAAACATGCAAAATAAAATATTTTTTGTATAATAATGTGTAAACAGACCTTTCATGTTTACTGATCAGAATAATTTTTTTATTTACTTAATGTAATTATTAAGTAAATAAAATGATAAAGTCTAAATAATTAAAATAAGTAAGTAAAAATGTAAAGAACACATTCTAATTTACATTATTCTTTTAGTATGAAATTTATATTTATTTATTTACATTCAGGATTCATTAGGATGTATCAGGAATCAATTGATACTTAATTCATTGTTTTAGTGTTTTGGTATTAGTAAATTCAGTAAATAAGAGATTGTTTTGGGATAATCTGGGTGGGATTCAAATCATAGAATAATAAATATCAGCAAATAAAAACACTTACAAAATAATTATAAATGAAATGATCAATGGTGTGTTATTCTATGGGCAAAAAGGGCAATGGTTCAGATTGTGGAGATCATCCCAAAAGGAGTGAGAATATATCATAATGGGCTTGAAAAAAGATAGAAGTTTCTATTACGTTAATATATACATTTGCAAGAAATCTTTTTTGTTGCAAAAAGTTGGCATTTACAATAGAGAGGTTGCTACCAAAGTTTTCATCAACGAGTTGCGTAACTTTCCCGGCTGTTATGAGATCTTAATTATAAAAAAAAAAATACATTTTATATTATTAAACATAAATAAATTTGCGAAAATAGTTTTTTGGTTAATAAATTATCCAGAAAGGCCAAGAATTTATTAAGTAAGGATGCTTTAAAGTAATGACTCTCCTCATAGAATTGTTCTCCTTCAAATTATAGAAACGGTTGTGTGTTGCACGTGTTTTTAAAAAAAATTCATTATAATATATCGATGATATTAAGTAATTTTAAAAAATACAATGTCAAGATATCTAAGAAACTTGAAGTAAACGATTTTTACATTTTGCTGATTTGAATTTTGACTATCAATTGGCTGTTTCGATGCTTAGTAAGCAATCATGCAAAGGTCATTTTGTATATTAATGGATCAGCTGATGTTTTTAGGTAATTATTATTGGTCGAAGGATTATTTCGATCGACTATATAATGTGGCCGAATCCTTTCTTTCGGTACCTTTTCCATCCACAGGATGAGGTTCCTTTTGTGCTTGGCGCTTCTCTGCTTTGCAGGTAAGTTTCTACGCTTTGGAATTCATCATAAAACGTTTTTTATCCACAAAAATTTAATTATTTAAATTAAATCTATCTCGGTATTGAGAAATTAACCTTGATTCTTTTTTTTTTCCTTTATCTCATCAGAGAGTTCTCATCATTGGAAGCGCGATCCTTGGAGTAAGTATTGCTTCTTCGAAATTTGAAAAATTCTAATTGTTTTGGTGACGATAACATGAAAACATTTATATTTTTAGCTAATTCGATAGGTAAGGAATATGTTTACAAATACAAAGGGATCGTCTACAGCGGATTGCCGGCTATGTCTCAACTACATTCTGCTTTTGTACTGACGTGTGATTTGAAAGTCTTCCCAGCTGATGCTGAAACTGTTTACTTAAAAGTAAATCTTCTCACGCAGAATTTGGTCTTTTTAGTCCCATGAAAAAGTAACTAAAGATTGTTATTATTTTGCACATTTAGATGTCAAATGTGATGGTTGGAAGTATTCCCCAATTTGACTTAACTGATGTAGATATTGAAAATATTCCTTGTCAATTAACACCAGATCCAAAGTTCCAACCTTTGGCCGATTATCCTTTTGCTTTTAAACATGTCGAAGGAAGGGTAATTCATATATTAACAACTATAACTTTAAAGTGAGATGTAAAAGTTTGTTTTACGAAAGTACAAAATGCTATTTACAGATTACAGATTCTATATTTGCTCGCCAAGATAAAGTATGGTCGAAGAACGTAAAACGAGCGATCATTGAAAAATTTCAAGTTATTTTATCTCCTCAATCCCTTCACCGTCCAGATAACATGCTACCACAAGAACACATCATTCCTACTGAATTCAAAGTTCTAGAGGTATTTTCGATTAATAATAATAATAATGACTTTCTAAATAAAACGAAGGCAAATTTCAATTGCAAACAAAGAATCACTACAGAAAATAAAAACATTTTGGATGTGTATGATAAAACAAAAATAATAAATGAAAATGTAAAATTCAATTTTCTAGCTGTTTGAGTGTTTAGAAATTAATTAGTATGAACTGGAGATTGCTTACAGTACATATGAATGTACTGTACAAATGAGTTTACTCTCAGTTAAAAGTGTATCAATGCTCTGAAAAAATTGAAAAGTACTTACTAATAAAATAATCTGTGGATTTCCAAGCATGGAAATTGCTGTACAGACTTTTCTTTTGGTTCCTCTACTTAGAGTACCCACCCTGCGATCGGCATACATTTTTAAATGAAATTTCGATAAGGCACGATAAATTATCTGTAAAAAAAAGTGAATTTAAATATATTGAAAAAATTTTGTTTATTATTTATTTGTTTTAAAGTATTTACTTCTTTTATTTCCTGGCTCGGAATACCCCTCAATTTGGCATAAACAAAAAGATGCTGTTCTGGAGTTAGTAAATCATCTAGTGCATCCGCTTGGGGACAATATCCTANATTAATAATAATAATAATGACTTTCTAAATAAAACGAAGGCAAATTTCAATATAATATATATATATATTAACTCGTTAATTCGTTATATAATATATTAATTCGTTCTAGGATGGAATTGGAGGATTATGTACATCCATTTACGATGTGGTTTCCGAAAATAATATATTTTTTCCTCAATATACGGAAGTTCTGAACGTTACCAAAATTCGAGATTATCACGATTGTCTTACGCGTCCAGTCTTTGAATTTGAAAATTTCGATTCTAAAGGATGCCCGTGGATGTGTCGTGAACATCCAATGGGACCAAACCCACCTATGACTCCTTATAGGATACGTGAACACGATGCATGTCCTTGCGGGTTTGAACAGGTTAGACGTGCAAAAAAAAGGGTAATACATTTACGTCCAAATTGAAGATGTTATTTACATCATAATTACATTTTTTCAGGTTATTAGCCCCATTAAATCTTATGGTGTTACTAAATATAACATAAGTTTAACTGGTGAAGCGCCTATTATTGAAGGTCTCCTTAACGACGGAAAGGTTACTTTACACGTAGATGGAAGCGATCTCGACGTTCTCACGCGGTAAGAAAACAATTTTATTGTATAAAGCTGATTTCAACGTCTAAAAAACGTTTATGTACATTATAATATAGCATTTTTTTTAAAACCATTTCACAGCGCTAACATCACTCTAGTGAAATGCGTACCAAGCGGTCACGTACCAAGTATCCCAGATCCAGAATCGTTTTCTACACTCGGTTATAAAATTTCTGGCACTTTTGGTCAATCTAATGATTTTGATGCTCTTTATGCGAGTGCTTTCCTTGATATGCTCGTTCCCGTTAATGACCTACCAGATCCCGTTGAAGAATTGTATAAACTGACGAAAAATCTCGCCCATAGACTTGTTACGAATTCACATGTTCCATATGATCCACATCATAATGGAGGATATATTATAGGACAGTTAGTTGCTAAAGTTACTAAGTTAATGGGCTATTTAAAATTAGAAGGGTTTCAAAAATTAGGAAAAAGAATTATAATAAAACCAACTTCAGTGATCGAGGCTTCTTTGAGGTAAAAAAATACATTATACTAAATAATTTGCTGTGTTTTAAATTATTTGACTAACATCCTCGTTTATAGAAAAGTCTTCCTCGATTGTCTTCCATTATCTGGTTCTACACAATCGGTGAAATATATGCATCAACTTATTGAAAGTAAACTATTAACTAATCTGGAAATCAAAGATGTGGTAGAAGCTGTACCACAATCAGTTGTTTTCCCTACAGTCGAAACTGTCGAGATAATGAAGGTCAGTATTCCATTGCATATACTTTTTCATTTATATACTGTATTATTCTAACGATAAAATTTTACTTGAAGGATCTTTGTCTTAAATCACAAGTAACACAACAGAAGAAATATGTTTGGGGATCTACATGTGTGGCTTTCGGTAAATTAGTACACAAGGCATGTGTCAAGCCCCATCCTCGCACTAATGTAAACACAGATGGTATTCCTGACCACAGGATGCAAGTAAAATATGATATTTACAAGAGTTTTATCACTGGTCGTGATCATCGCAATATAGGAGATAGCATGAGACCTTTCGTTCGTAACACATGCACACCAGAACATGCACAAAACTACATTAATGTAAGTAAATTGATTAATTTGCCCATTTTAAAAATTTCTAAAACATTTTATATACATTTTAGGAATTAAAACATCAACTAGATTCAGCCGTCGAATTCGGAGAAAAGTCAATATTAATCGAAACCATTGTTCATATCGATCACATAAGTGGAATACGTGTTTTAGAACCATACGTTAAAGGTACAGCAAGTAATTGTTTCGATTCCAGAGAGACCAAAACAGACCACGCTTCTTGTGCTTTCTTGAGGCAAGTTACAATATATGCTTTGCATCACATGGTCGGACATCATTCAAAACACGTAAGTCACTCTTTAAATTGTCTAAGTAACGATTGTGTTTTGGTAAACAATAACATAACCTATACTTTAGATATTACCTTTGGTTGCTCCAATATACTTCAACCAAGCTGAACCTTACGAATTGAGAGTAGCAGCATTCACTGTTATCTTGTTTGCTGATCCACCTATGCATGTTTTAGAGAGAATTGCAACCGAATCTCACAGTGAACAAGATAACCACGTAGGTAGCTTCGTTTATTCCACTTTTAAATACTTCGGTAATGGAACCCATCCCTGCGTACGACCTATGTAAGTTTTTGCAATTTATACTGTATTTTTAATAGTGTATAATTGTTATTAATTTAAAATTCTTCAAAATTTACAGATCGGAAAGGCTTAAAATTGTTTTCCCTAAATTAAAAAAATTCAGTTTTGGAACTGAATATTCTAAATTATTCTTCAAGGATGTTTATTCTGGTAAATAATGCTCTTCTTGAAGTACAGTAGACCCTCCTGTAACACGGTAGATAATTCCGTGTTGTACGAGCCACTTTATAAATACGTATGCTGGGCTGTGAACGGCTCATAAAATCTAAGTGACTCGTACCGTACAACACGGAATTATCTACCGTGTTATAGGGGGTCTACTGTATTTAATATGAAATTTTCAATTGTAATTATATAAAATTGATCAAATTTCCTAGAATCTCTTATGAGTGGTATACAAGCATTCCTCTCTTACACAAGTAACAATGTATCTGTCTTCCCGAGAAGTTTCTATCATAGTTTAACACACAATTGGGCATCATATTTTAATATGCCACTCGAGGTAAATGTTTTTAAAATAATTTTAATATTTGATATAAATTTTACTTAATAAATATTTTCTAATTATTAGATAGGAGCAAGTATGAAAGGAACCGAAGATCTTCTCAAATCTATTAACCTGTTTAATGACGTTTTCAATGCAATGAACATTCCTCGTCCATGGGATAGAGAAATGCCAGACAATATGAGACGAGTCCGTGATGATGTAGGTTTTTCCCCCATTATAATTGATTAGAAGATTTTAATTTATAAACGTTTAAAATTTCTCTTTTTATAGATTAATATTACACCCCGTACACTAGAAATATTCAAGTCAACTTTCTTCTTGAAATTTTTTGATAGAACTACTTTCATCCCATTAGATAAACAATCTGCCTTGGAAATAATATACGACAGTAAGATAATTATATTATTTAATTTGTAATAAGGTTAAAAAAATTAGAAACTAATTTATTGAATATCTTCTACAGTTAAAGCAATCATTAACGATTTGTCTCCAAACAAACCTTACGTTTATGTGAAGGTAATGTTGCCTAATTCTATACATAAAATTATACCCAGTGAATTAGGTTTACCCGTAACACACATGTCGATAAATCCTCTTGCATATTCAATTATATTAAGACCATTCACACCACAAATGAATCCACAAATGAATCCACAAGAAAAAGAAATAAAATTGCAGGTTATAACCAGGTAAATATTAATAGAAGATCTAGAGACGAGGACCTTCAGTGACATTCATATAATTTCTTAATTATTTCAGATTGCATTATGATCCACTAATATTAGGAATGGCTGTAAGTACTATCAATAAAACAGGTTACGGAAGCGCTGTTTTTAGAAGTTACCACACTAGAATTAACGCAAAGATATGTATCAAATATAAAAGTTATTCGAGTAACACACCCAAACGCTTAGAAGTGTTTGTAGAACCAGGTATGAATGCACCATTATTAGCTCACCAGACAACTCCAGGAACATTTGCTTGTGAAGTCCGCTTCGACACCCAGAATCCAGTAATCTTAGACGATATCAAACCAATTCAAGTTCTACCTGATCCTGTTCATGTAAGAAAGATTCATTTATGACGATATATTAGAGAGGTTGCGGCCGACGTTTTCATCGCGAAAACGTGTACGTCGGACATTCAGCGCCGCCTTCCTGTAAGCCTAGGAGTTTGACAATGGTGCTTGGAATGTCGAGCATGATTCCACTGACTATCCAAACACCATTGTCGAACTTCTAGGCGTACAGGAAAGCGACACTGAACGTCCGACGTACACGTTTTCGCGATGAAAACGTCGGCCGCAACCTCTCTATTATTAACGATGGTAATAATATACTTTTCTACAGTCTGGAAAGATATTTACCAGCCCTCTGATCGGAATGGGTGTAATGTTTTCAACACGTGCAAATGATTATTGGGCTCAATTACCATTATGGAAGAAAGGAAGAACTTGGAAAGAAACCTTTATAGAGTGTTGGAAAGCTTTAGAAAATCCTTCATGGAAAGCACGAGATGTAAAATTTGTATTGGTACCAGATCCAACAAGTCCAAATCAAAAAGTAGGTTCTGTTTTATAGTTTTGGTTTAATTCCAACGACATATTCTTAAGTAATATGATTTATTATTTTTAGTTAAAGCTAGAGTTGACACTCGACAGACAACTTGTGCGTTATCCCTCAAAGGATTCGCGACCAAGAAATATTTTGCCCGACGAATACAATTCATTATGGAAACCACACGAAACGCAACACGATATTCCTGACATCCAATCGCGTGTAGCTTCTATGATTGAAAAATTGCAATATGAATTTGAAGATCGTGTGAGTGTTCCTTCTTCCAATTTACTATCAGAAAAAGCTTTCTCTATTATCAATTTTCAAGCTGTCCTCACTGGAGATAATCCTGATGGTCCTGTTGTTTTCCATCTTCTTTACGCGCACTCTTTGGATCGTACCGTCGCGGCAAGTTCCACTGTTATTTTGCATCATAAACCAAAACCATACACGTGGCTACCCCAAAAGGTATACTATACCTTTTTTTTTTTAATATTTAAAATTTAAGTTTTGATTGTCAAGTAATCGAAATTTATTATAATAGGTTTGCATCGAAACACAAATGGTTACTTTTGGATTAACAAATGACTTGCATTTCCACCAAGAATCACCGTTTACAACAAAGTGTTTCTTATCAGTAAGAGTTGCCCCAGAATGTGTTGATTCGTCACCTTATTTCAAAATAAGGGCAAGTTAGATTTTTCAGTTAAAAAAACACCGCAAAAAGCTACTACTTATTACATTACTTTCATTTAATTTTAGGGGTTGTTCGAGAAAGTACACCTTCCCTTATTGAGAGAAGATATGCAAGATTATCCAATTATGTCTTCAAGTGAGCCTTGGTATGTCATTCAATGCAGAACTGACATGAGCATGGGAAAGAGTTTAAGCTTCCCTTGTAGATTAGCCACTTTAAAAGAAGACCTCTTCAACAAACTTCTCTTAGAAATGCAATACTTTCCACCTTCTGTTAGTATTAAACTACATTCTATAATATTTTGACCACTACTATTCGATTTAATGAAATTTTAATTATGTTTAGGTGACACCATTTACCAGAAACTTGACCGAAAAAGCGATAACTTTGGTTACTCATTATCTGTTTCCCAACGTAGATCGTAACACAGTGGACGTGCATCATACTCCACATCATGCCAGACTCGTTGCCCTATTTCAGAATCCGACCGTGGACATGAGAGTTCTTGATTTATTTTTATATATGCCTACACAAAACCTATTTTTGAAGAAACTTTCCATTCCCTACTTATACCCATTATCCACCTGGAGTCCAACTAGAAACTTATATTTGAACGAATTAATCGATTATGATCTGACCAGTAAGAATTTATAATCATAAATCATAGTTTTTTTTAATGATAAATTTTATTAATATATTGCATTGTTCTTCCTTAAGCCGAGTGTTTACTCATGGAAAACTATCTGACAACATTGGATAACGTTACCATTCCATATCCTCATGACAGCTGTAAACGCATATTATCGAAAGATTGCTCTTCTCAGTCTATTTATACTGTATATGCTAAGGGAGTCGGCGGCATTAAAAAAGTAATTACAGTAATAAAGACAGAATTCATTGAAAAATTTAATAATTTCTTCATTATAATTACTTCTCTTTAACAGGAACTCACAGTAATTGCTGAAAGCACTACTATAGTACTTCCTCCTCTTTTAAATCCAACGGCGTGTGATTATGAATTTACTGTTGATTCAACATCACATGTAATACATTGTGGAGATGTATACGTTATCAATAAAGGAGAAATCCTTAGTGACTACATTTATCTTGTACAAACGGTCGACAATTTGAACTTCGTAGTTCTGATGTTGGAGAGATTGGGAATTAGCATTAAATTCGATGGAGTAAATGCCAAAATACGAGTAAGAATAAGGTTATATATATATTTTTTAAATACGATGAAGTTTTATAAATGACCACCTAATTATTGCAGGTCAGTCCGTGGTATCGAGGAAAGGAATGCGGTATATGTGGAGATTATAATGGAAACGGTTATTTAGATTTCATGGGTCCACAAGAATGCATCTGGGAATTGAGTGAAGATTTTATTAGCAAATACACAGAAGATAGTTGTTCATCCAGGACTGTGGGACCATATTATTGTCCGAACCAAAACCCATATCCCATTTATCCCAGAGACAGACCCTGGAACATGCCACTAGTCGACCATCCATTAAACAAACCACTTCCTCAAGCATGGTCACATCAGCCAGCAGAATCTCCATGGGCACCTGAAAGCCAATCGGAACCTCTATGGGCACCTGAAAGCCAATCGGAACCTCTATGGGCACCTGAAAGCCAATCGAATCCTTTATGGTCCAGTGATTTAGTAACACAGTGGAGTAGCACAGGTATGCAATATACGAAGTAAACGTAACGCGTTGATCATTAACGATACATTTACAATAAAAACAAATTTATTTTTAGGGCCTATGGCTTGCAAACGTTACATAACCAGATATATACAACGTGGAGACAAAGTATGTTTCGCAATGCAACCAACTTTAGAATGCAAACCGTCTTGTAGAGAAGAGGCAATTTCTTCAGTACATGTGCCATTCCATTGTCTTCCAGCAAGTAGCTCCTACACTCGAGAATTGATGAGACAAGCCGATGAACGCATGCTTCATCTGAAATGGAAGTCTGTCGACCTACAAGAGATGATTACTGTCCCGACCGACTGTCGGCCTGTCCTTAAAGAAGTATGAAGAATTTTACAACCCGATTGCTAATTATAAAAATTAATTTTTTTCAATAATCCATGCTTCTATTTCTATGTTTAATTTTTGTGAAAAGTACTTTATGCACATCAAAATTTACTAATAACAGTTTAATAGTCTATGTCAGGGATGGTGAACATTTTTGAATTTGCATGCTATATTATAAGCATACATAACTTTAAAACTGTTTATGCATGCCAAAGTTTTATACTTTGAATAACAATATTCAAAGAAATTAAATGAATATGCTTTAATTAGAATAAATGTAAAGAAGCTGATTGAAAAAGGATGATAAGATGATAAACCAAAATCAAATGATATGTTACATGCCAGATAGTTTCTCTGATGTGCCATTGTTCATCATCTCTGGTCTATGTAATGATAACATTAATATATTAATTGTTTTTTAATATGTTAATTGTCTTATATTAATTGTTTTTAATTATTATTAATTTTAAATTATTTTTTAGACTACTGCTGGATTCATCAATGCAAGATTAGAAGACCAGTCACCAATTTTTATTAAAGAAAAAATTAATTTCAAGTATTAATTTCTATTAATGTTGTTTTTTGTAAATTTATATCTAGATTACAATAATAAACAATAGAAGTTATGCATTTAAAGATTTATAGTTTCTATAATTTGTGTAATTGAGAAAGACTATAACTTGAAAAACTGCTTTTATATGAGGTTGTTTGAGAAAGACTTGCAGGGTTTTTCTGGGTTTAAAGAATAACATAATTGAATGAGCTGTAACTCTGTAGATGGCCTTCCCAGTANCGACAATGATATAGCGCAAAATCGATGCACTATACCATTACTGATATAGGTAGAATATAGCTTACATCGGTAAAAGTTTACTTAGCTGACCGGCACTTCCGGTCGCCATCTTGTTTGTGAACAAATACGATAGAGGAGAAGGTGGTATTACGGAACCCCAATTACATTTTAGTGAATTGTAAACAAGGTAGCATAACTACACCCACATTTTTTGTGCGAAAAGCACTGGTAACTATTAAACTAAATGTTCCTAATTGAATTTTTCGCTTGTGTAACTATAAGTATGGTTTTTGAAGGCTTTTGTACAAAAAGTCAGAAAGTAGGCTTAGAGAAAATCGGGTGGTAATATGGAACCTTACTGTATATTTTCAAAAAATGCTTTAATGTAGCCAAAAACAAATAGGAAAGTACAAAGAATGTTAAATAATTACAAAATCATTTACTCCAATGTATTTTAACGCAAAAATGATTTAATAATAATAATAATAAAGAAATGTACAAAGAAGAAGCTAATCATTTACAAAAATCACAAATATAATGCTCCGTTTCAACATCAGCACAATCTTTATGTGCCCACATAGCGCACATTAGGCATTGCACCCACACCTCCCCATGACTATCATCTGCAAACAACCCATCACAAAACAGACAAGCAGTGTCATCTTTAAAACCAGGTGTCTCCTCGTCAGGCAAGTCAAAAGGAGAGATATCAATAGAGTCATCATCACTTCAATATTGGCACAAGAACAGTGTGCCCATTTATCACAACTGCTACATTTATTGTTATTTTTCAAATAAATAAACATAAAAGTTTGAACTTACTTGTAGACTATTTACTTTACCAGACGATACTGTCACTTCGCGCATGCTCAGTTTCGCTATTTTGTAAGCAGACGATATTTTTTTTCATGAAAAAAAATGTTTATTTCGATTGTTATCTTACATTTTATTTCTTGTTAAGATAGTATTTAAATTAAAAAAATGTTTTCATAAATAAAATAAAACGTAAAAACATTATTTTATGGTTTGAATTTGTTGGTAATACTGAACACCAGGGGAGTTGGGTTCCATATTAAAAGCACCAATGGGGTCCATATTTCACGCATCTCCATCTTGGGTTAACTTAATTCCTGTCGGCACCAAACTTTAAAAACGTGAAAATCACACAGATTAATATGTACCCCTAAGTCTCTGGAATGGAATACGTGCACCAGTGAACCTGCAACTACACGATTTATATTTTAAAAATAATTAAATTCACTTAGCATTCAAAACTTGCGAATTTTGAAAAAAACAAATTTGCTGATTAAATACAGACAACTGTTTAACTGAAGTAAAACGGGTTTTCCCCTCGCTATGGATGTCTGCCTAGTTCAGTTCAGTCACATTCCGCTACAGTTCGCCTTTATCATCAGTTCGAAATGGAGTGGTTCCATAATACCACCTTCTCCTCTACTACAGCTAGTAAAAAAAATCTTTCACTCACCTTTGACATATTTCTAATTCGTTTTCTCCGATTTATTCGGTAAAAAAAACATGGTTCGGATGATTCTTTCGTAACTTCATCCTTTTCCATTGTAGAAACTTTTTCCGCATTCTTAACACAAATGTCTAAATTCTTCCTCTTACGATTTTCGGATTTATTGGTACTTACTTTCGGGGCCGAAGGTACAATCTCTGGCTTTTTCTAAACTAAAACACGTCCCGATCCTGGATAAAACGTATTCGTATGCCGAACAGGTCGAACCATTCTCCTAGTTTTTTCCTTTTGCTCACAATACTCTCTTCGATTTCGACAAAATTTCCAGGTCCATCTAATTCTCCTTTCGGTAAAATTAGACTATGAAATGTGTCCTATGAAATTCTCCCAGTTTCAACAGCTGTTCGACTACTCACGCTCACAGCCAACAGATGGCGTTTGATGTATGTACATTCTATGCAAATTAGATGCCAAATAAACGTACAGGTAACCCCCGTATAACACGGCACTTCTATAGCACGGATTCGCTCTAACACGGTTCGAGAATTGGTACCATCCCCCGTATAACACGGTACTTTTATAGCACGGATTCACTCTGACACGGTTCGAGAATTGGGTAAAACCCTCGTACAACAGGAAATGTAATAAATTTTTACATACTTAAGTAATAATAGTTCACGAAAATTATTATTTTCGTGAACTATTAGTACTTAAGTATGTAAATTTTCTCTTCTCGCCTTCTGTCGATACACGTGGTCCTTCTCGAAACTTGTTTCAATGTTGCCAGATCGCGACGCTTCTGCTTCTGATGTTGCCGAATGTTTTTCCCTTATTCCATACTTGCTTTATTCTTCATAAGTGCTTAGCACCATATAAGGAAATTTATAAAGACCTTTTAACTAGAAGCAAGCAATCTAAAATTACATACATTTTGCAAAAGGTAAAGCATGGATCTGAAGATAATGCAGAAAAATGCTCAGAGGATAAGGATAACTTGCCAAAAAGAAAACGCTCTCGGTTAATTAATAGTGTTTTTAGTGATGACGAAGAAAACATTGTTTAATTTATATTAATATGTATCACTTAAAAAAATTTTAATGAAGATATTTATCTTAATTATGAAAATATACTAGCATATTTTTTAATTTTTGGAACCTAACCCTCCTTTTCGTATTAGTTCTTTGTTTCGTATAACACGGATTCGCATAACACGGCAATTTTTTGGAACGTAACTACCGTGTTATACGGGGGTTACCTGTACCAAAAAAATACACACATTTATTTATGTAAATTAGACTAGAGGGATAATTGGTTCAAAATTCATTTCTAATTCTTTATCCTCTAAGTGATAATCATTGCTTAACACTTTAATATTAAACTCTACCGTATATTTATTATAAGCAGAGACTAAGAAAACAAAATGAAAGGTGAAAAAATAAAGGTAGAACGCAATCATTATCTATTTAAACTAAAATCTGCGGTTGTTACAATTATTTAACTTTTATTTTGTCAGTATTAACAAAGGGATTAAGGCAACCGGCTTGTACACACGTTATGACACTTATGCAAAAGTTTCTCTAATCATTTATTGATAAATAGTAATCTCATTTATTGCTTAACTGAAATGAAATGTTTCTGACAAACTCTTGTATATTGATATTCACTTTATCCGTATTGAAATTTTTCTGGTTAATTCTCGAGAGTCATTCGTCGTGAAAGCTCCTGGGTTTGGGATACTTGATGACAAATAATGCCGGGAATTTCAAAAAATGACGTTCCTTTGTTCTCGAATGAACTAGCATTACACCCAGTTACGCAACAATTCACCATACTGATATTCGCGACGAATAAACAGCACGGGAGTTCCAACTAAAGCGCGCTCAACACAAATTAAACGTAAACAAACCACAAAGATTGCGGCGGACAATTGCGAATGCTCGTGATGTCGACTTTAAACATCTCTATACGTTAAATAAAATAAAATGTAGCGAGTGTGGATTAAAATATAGTTTAATTAAATAGTACGATTTGTGATATACCGGTACAATACTTGTGTTTTCTGTTCATAATTATAAATGTTCAAAATTATTAGTTAAAAGCCTTGCGTAAAGCCTAACATAAGAGCTAAAAACTTATATGCAAATAAATTTTGGTCGTTTTATGCATTTTCTGGTTAATGTTACCTTAGGTTCCATGATGGCGACGGTCGCCGATTCGGTCGCTGCTTTCGGTCGCCATCTTGTTTGCTCGCGCGCGCGGAGCCGCCGCGAAAAAGAAAAAAGAGAAAGCGAATTGACAAATATATAAATAAAAATCTTTTTACTCACGTCGACGGTTCTTTTTCCTCCTTTTCGATCCCGCAATTTTTCCCTGACTCTGTAGATTCGTCGGCGTTCGTTGCGGGTCTTTTCTTCCCCGCATTCGAGATTCTTCGATTCTCGGCTTTCCCGTTTTCTTCCTTCTTTTTCGTATTCGTCACCGGCCGTACATTCGAGACAAAGTTAGTGCCGAATAAATGACAAAATACGACCCCGAGAAACGTGGCCGAATTTACTTTTAAAAAAGTTCCTTCGTAAGCAGAATATACTTCATTCCGCATCTACTACATCTTAAGAAACGGCAATTTTCTATCGTTTCCATAATACAGTAGAGCGTCGATTATCTGAATCGACTGGGGTTGTTCGGGGGGCCGGTATTTCGGGTAACCGATTGTGTACGAAAAAATATATTAATAAAATAAAAATATCATAAAANTGACAAAGTTGAACGCTGGGAAAAGAAAGAAAAAAAGTATATCAGCATTGATCGGCCAGAAGTCGTGAAACTCTACAACCACTCTATGGGTGGTGTAGATCTTTTTGACCAATTGATAAGTTATTACAGGATTTTTATAAAATCTAAGAAGTGGACACTGCGAGCAATTTTCCATGCTGTAGATTTTGCAGTTGTACAGAGTTGGTTGGAATACAGAACAAGTGCCAAAGCCATTGGTGTACAACAGAATAAAATAATGGATCTCCTGCATTTTCGTATGAGACTGGCTTATGTCCTGGTTATGAGTGGTAAGGAAATTTCCAGCAGAAAAAGAGGTCGACCATCTGCCACATCTCCAGAGACTTCTAATCAAAGACGACGAGGAGAAACCAGACCTCCTGAAGAAATTCAGTTTGATGGAATTGATCATATGCCTCTTCACGAAAACGCTGCTTTGCCTAGCAGATGCAAATTTCCAAAGTGCAAAGGACGTTCTCGAGTAAAATGTGAAAAATGTGGGGTTCACCTTTGTTTATCAAAGGAAAAAAATTGCTTTCGTGCATTCCATGTAAAGTAACTGTGTTTATTATTTCTAACAGATTACAATATAAACTCAAAAGCATAGTTAATATTGTGTATGTGTGAATTAGTTGTATTGATTATAATAAAAAGTTCACAATTTACGATATTGTGTAAAAATATTATTCTGTATGTTTATGATTTCAATGTGATTCAATATAGGTCGTGACCCAGTGTACACACTTGTGTACAGACTGTATTTTGAAAATGGTAAGATAAATTTCAATGCTTTTTGCTTATTTAAATCATAAAAATATTACTAATTAATATTACAACACAAAAAAATTTTTTTTCACTGCACAAAAAATTCAGGTCTGAAAGGGTTAAAATCCCGCACCACGTCGCATCGTTACGAAACAGCTCCCTCTATCGCCGATAACGCGCACGCCTACGTTTCGAGATTACCGGAAACGTCGCCATCTTGGAACCTAAGGTAACATTAACCCATTTTCTAAACAAATTACAACATACTAATGATACATAATTGTAGTATAATTCCTTATATGCAGTGTTTTTTAACATTAAATAGTAACATATTTAACATTCTTCCACCCCCATAAGGGCAGATAGGATCAAATCTTGAGATGTAATTTTTATAATAAATGAAGTGAGTACAAATAATTATTGTATTTTTTGTATAAGTAGATATAAGAAATAAATCTTCATTTTAAATTTACTTATTTTTTCTGAATAAAACTGTGGTAAAAATTATATAAAAGTTTCAACTTACTTGTAGACTATTTACTTTACCAGACGATACTGTCACTTCGCGCATGCTCAGTTTCGCTATTTTGTAAGCAGACGATATTTTTTTTTCATAAAAAAAAGTTTATTTCGATTGTTATCTTACATTTTATTTCTTGTTAAGATAGTATTTAAATTTAAAAAATGTTTTCGTAAATAAAATAAAACGTAAAAACATTATTTTATGGTTTGAATTTGTTGGTAATACCGAACACCAGGGGAGTTGGGTTCCGTATTAAAAGCACCAATGGGGTCCGTATTTCACGCATCTCCATCTTGGGTTAACTTGGTTCCTGTCGGCACCAAACTTTAAAAACGTGAAAATCACACAGATTAATATGTACCCCTAAGTCTCTGGAATGGAATACGTGCACCAGTGAACCTACAACAACACGATTTATATTTTAAAAATAATTAAATTCACTTAGCATTCAAAACTTGCGAATTTTGGAAAAAAAAAAAATTTGCTGATTAAATACGGATTAAAATGAAGTAAAACGGGTTTTCCCCTCGCTATGGATGTCTGCCTAGTTCAGTTCGGCCACATTCTGCTACAGTTCGCCTTTATTATCAGTTCGAAATGGGGTGGTTCCATAATACCACCTTCTCCTCTACTCTTTACTAGAGTCCTGTTACAGCCAAGAGACTGATAGTCGACGAATGTATGTACAGTACATCTTACGGGCCCCGGGGACACGTTATAATCCTGCCCACGTCGTCAAATATCATCGTTCCGGAGGTGGAGTCTTTGCTTGGGGTGGTATAATGTTAGGGTCTCGTATGACACTGCACGTGTTCGAATGTTGTACGGTAACGTATCAGATTTATATTCATCCTGCAGCAGTATGTGCAACTTTTTAGTGATGCATTTGGTCTTGGGTTCATTTTAATGGGCGATAACGCTAGCTCTCAGTTCAGGAATACGTGGACATTGAAAATATAAGGAGTCTGGATTGGCCATCCTGTTCGCTGATCTTAAACCCCACAGAATATTTATGGGACACCCTTGGTCGCAGAGTTGCAACACATCCTCTACTATGGACTCCACTATCATACCAAAGGTACTGTACATTATAAGTGTAAAATTAGTAGTAGTATTATAACTATAGAATTTAATGTATGTAATTGATGATTCTATATACAGAGTATGTCGCGAAATCCACTCTTCATGCGGCTTCATATTACACAAAGATTTTACAGGAAAGCATCCAACAAAAGGGACAGGGTGTAGACAGTGCCTGCCCGAGGCAAGTTTTAGGATGGAGCAAGATCCTATTATGGCGCCCCCTTGGTTGCCCCTAATTTATACCCTTTAATTTTCTTTACCACTGAGGTGCCCCCTTGGACTTAGTGCCTGGAGCGGCTGCTCCGTTCGCCCTATGGTAGGACCGACTCTGGGTGTAGATATGTATAATCTGCCAAATCTGATAAGAATCTCCTCATATTTTCATGTTTTTTTTAAAAAAAACTGCATGAGAATCTTGCCCCTTTTGTTGGGCACATGCTTTCAAGGTAAAACTGCACAGATTTCGTGGCATACACTGTATAGATTGCGTAGAAAATCAATTCAAAATTTAATATAAACAACTTTATTCTGATTTTGAAACACTTACAGGAACATGTTATAAAATAAAAGTGACCAATGAATTATTAGATGAGATCTCTTACACATACATTGCATTCTAAACCAATACAGAATCATGATTTAAAAAAAAAAAAA
Source organism: Centruroides sculpturatus (assembly GCF_000671375.1). Taxonomy (NCBI): domain Eukaryota; kingdom Metazoa; phylum Arthropoda; class Arachnida; order Scorpiones; family Buthidae; genus Centruroides; species Centruroides sculpturatus. The sequence continues at coordinate 364,285 of NW_019384650.1, read as the reverse complement.
AAAAAAAAAAAAAATTATATATTTTTTTTTTTTTTTTTTTTTTCTTTTTATATATATGAACATTTTACAAATTTCATTTTGTTTTTTTTATTACATAACTGATATTAGACCTAATCATGATTATTATTTATCACAGATTTTAATGAGTTTCGGACAGATTGTTTGTCGGGATGAATACGCTGCTTAAATTTAATATTAAAGCAAGGAATTTGAAGGAGTTTGAGGAATAAATATACATTTTTAGATAATTAATCCAGAAAAATTATTGTTAAACAACATTCTAATTAAGAAATTAGTAACTAACAACTTAACAGAATGGAAAGTTNGGAATTGTCCAAAGATCAGAGATTTAATAGGAACTTCCAAGCCGCTGATACAAAAAAACAAAGACGTTAGTTTGATTAGTATGTGGGCATTTGCTCGATATCTTTTGTTAAATTGTAATTTTATTTTTTGGTCCCGTTTATTTCAGAGGCCACTGGATTTGATATGGCACTTTTAAGGTTGATGGAATGTATTTTTTTTTCCTTTTTCGCATTAACATAACAAAGACCTCTTAAATGATAACAATGTAAATATATTCAAAATATAATTATTGAATTAAATATAGACTATAAATGATTTTTTTCTTTTTATATATATGAACATTTTACAAATTTCATTTTGTTTTTTTTATTACATAACTGATATTAGACCTAATCATGATTATTATTTATCACAGATTTTAATGAGTTTCGGACAGATTGTTTGTCGGGATGAATACGCTGCTTAAATTTAATATTAAAGCAAGGAATTTGAAGGAGTTTGAGGAATAAATATACATTTTTAGATAATTAATCCAGAAAAATTATTGTTAAACAACATTCTAATTAAGAAATTAGTAACTAACAACTTAACAGAATGGAAAGTTTATTATATAATATAATATATTTTTTAAAAACTCTGTTTAAATTCTGAAAAATCACACTTTTTTTTTCTTTGTTATCAAAGCAAGGCTCATTCCATCTTCTGAATGTCAAACAAAACTTTAAAAAATTTGTTTAAAGATGAAATAAATCTTGTTCTGAAATACTCAAAGAAATAAGAAATTGTTTAATTTCTAGATTTCCATTCATTTAAATAAATATAATAATAATAATAATAATGAAAGAATTATATTCAAATTAACTATATGTTGACAGGTAAATGAAGAAAAATTGGCCATAAATTCATTAATTTACAATGCTTAAAATATATAACTCTTGCTCCGACACTTATAGTTTTACTTATAAAAGATAAATTATGAACAATGTTTCTGAGCAAATGTAATATTTTATATAAACATCGTTTCAATTTTAATTTAAGATAAAATTCTTATTATTATTATTATTATTAGAAATCTTAATTATATTTTATTAAAACAAACAATAATGGCACAACAGTCAATTAAAAATTATGCACGTATGAGCAGTCGAACCTGAGTCGATCTTGATTACTTACATAAATAATTGTGCAACACGCCAATGTCAGAAATGATCCATTCCTATCCTTGTACAATGCACAAAAATACACCAAAATATTTACAATATGGTTTGAACTGAACGGAAAAGAAATTTGGCAGAAAAGTGACTTTGAAACTATCTTTGAGAACAGTTAACATGAAATGTTACTAAGTGTTGCTTACATTTATTCATTGGTTTTTAGAAAATTTCGTGAATGCAAATGATTAAAAAAAAAAACCACTTTGTCCGAATGTTAAGTAAATTACACGAGAAAGTGAATTGAAAAGCTTTGTAACAGTAGAAAAATTGAGCTTATAAATGACTAGATTTATAAATTTTTGAACTTATGTGATATTTGTTTTCGTAATAAAACAATTCAAATACCAAATTATGACATATCAAACAGAAATATTATCATGAGATTTTTTAAAAATCAAATAATCATTTTAAATTTAGGTCATTATTAATTCAATAGCCTAAATTTATCGTATAACAATATAGAAATCAGGAAACAATTTTCCATGCTTGTTTAATTTTGTAAAATTCTCATGATTTTTTTTAAAAATTAAAATCAAATATGTGAAGCAGTAACTGTTTTATGACGACGGAGCAATTGTTTCGGAATGATTAAAAAATGAATTCTTAGTTTAATAATGCCAACATAACGTAAGGCCATAATGAATTAAACTAAGCAAACTTTCAATTTGGTACATAAAGAAAAGTTTCTTTCATTGTATAATTACAATATTGTACCTAGTTTCATTGAATATAGTTCTCCCATACCACTGTCTTTGTGTAATTATATAAAATATGTGGCATTATCAGGTATCAAATAAACTAACTTTATAAAACATTTTCCGTAACATTTATACAAGAAATTTCACGTAAACCCCTGAGTCGGCTCAATTTTATGAAAGTGGTAATCGACGGAAATTTTGAACACAGATTTTTTTTTGTTCTATACATAATAAACAGTAGGGAGATGAACGTAACCGTTTTCGTTACTCGTGGCGTTGACTTTGTTGGATTGGTCCTCGAACCTGAATGGAGATATGTAAGACGGAGCACAATCCGACTGTTCTAGTTGTTGCGGTGCCATAATTACTTCAAAGTTATTTCCTTCAGGTGTGGTACCATTCTCATTCACATATTTAAACTTTTTATAAGGCTCTTCTGCATAACAAACATTCAATGTCTGTGGACTTTTGTTTTCTGTCACGTCAGATTTTTGCCTTTCGATGTCATCTTCGGATCTTAAGTCAATTTCTTTATCACAACCGTAAGTACAAGTGGTTCCATTTATGGCATGTTCGTTTGAAGAATAAAAATTTTCGTCAGTATTTAAAAGTTCTTCACCAACGTTCGTATCCGGTGACGAGACTTCTGACGGTGGTAAATCATTATTAAAATTAAAAATATTGATATCAAATGAAGGATTTAAATTGATTTCTGGCAAAATTACTCCTTGCATCATAGAATGGGCCTGCTGTACTGGAATGTAAGGGTTAACTTGGCTCGATACCACATCTATTGATGGATGGATATCAAATTTAGAATATGCCATGTTATCGTCATTACCTTTCGAATTTACAGGTAAGCCTTCTTTACAATTAGGAACTTTAACGATGCTTTCAAAATATGATCCCATAGAAATATAAGGCTTTAAGACATTATTTTTATGCTGTAAATTTGAACAAACATATGCTGGTAATTCAAAATCTTTGTTTTTGTCAGCATTTTCTATGAAATTCTCATTATTATAATAATCTTGATTATCTTTAGGAAAATGGTCAATACTTTCTGAGCTCCTGGAGATACCTATTTTAGAATAGGGTATCGATGCCAAAGGTTTATTTTTATCATTAGAATTATTGTTAATGTTTATAATAGAAGGCTCACTGTTGCATAAATTATAATTGATTGTTAAAATATTATTCCACTGCTTGGAATAATGAGAATTTGGCCCGTTTAAACCAAATTTACTATACGGATGCTGAAATGACTGATTATTTAATGGCAAAATGAAATTGGCAGTGGAAGTTGGTTGTTCCATTTCAGTTTTGGTTCCACACACTACAGGTATTTCCTTATCTAAACCAGAATCACTGCTTTTGCCATTTTGTATGTCTATTTCAGAGTTGGAATGGATCTTTGATTTTAAAATTAGACTCGGATCACAGAAAACATTGTCGACAGTATTAACGGGCGAAATGTCTAATTCGGCACCGGAATCCGTCGACAGATGAGTGTGATTGGTATTAGACGATGAAATGCTATCGTGAATTCCATTGCTACTGCATCCGCTACTACTATCTCCGCTTGGATTTCTCCAATAAGTATTACATCGGTCGATATTTTTGTATAACAACTAAAAATAAGTAAAAATAATTAATTACAATAAGAACATTTTTAATTCTAAAATCTGATGTAAATTAAAGAAATAATTGTATTTTTACATAGTTAGATCTAGGTTCAAAAAATGTAATTTTTAATCTTAATTTTAAAAAAAAGTCATTTGTGAAAGTTTTTTTTTTCTTAAATACATTCTACAATATACAAACTTTGAAAAAAAAAATCATTAAAATCTTCACATGTTATTGATATTAAATCTAATTTTTTTTTTTTTAAATTCAAAATATTCTCACTGTTTAAAGTTTACAATTTCAGAATATTCATTTAATAAATTTCATAAATGACTTAAATAAATATTAAAAAGTATATCATAAGACATGTAGGAAATTTATGAATACAGAAAATCCCTGTTAATTCAAACTCAGTTCGAAATCCTGTTAGTTCATAACTGTATTTTTTTCCTGTCTGGGGATAGAAATATATACATATAAAGGAATTCAGTTAATTTGAAGTTTACCTTCACATTTATATTATTATTATTAATTATTGAAAACAGCATTCTGTATATGTAGCCATATTCAGTTTGCTTAATATATTACATCAGTTACATAGCATTTATCATGTTGTACAGATATGTGTAAATCTCGGATAATTCGAAGTCGCAATTTTTTTCCCTTGAATTTCGAACTAACGAGAATTTCCTGTATAAATAACTTAAACAGTAGAATCTGCTTATTGTAATCACTTTAGTACTTGCCTGTACAGATAAGAATAATCAGTAATTAATAAATTGTGTTAAAACAATTTAAAAAAAAATGTGTAATTTGAATATTAATCAATTATAATATGATACTATCACCATTATCAATTTACACGCTTAGGGACACGCTAATTCTGATATCATCATCTGTGATTATGCATAATGAATTCTGCTTATTGTGTTTTCTAACTACTACTACTACTTAAATATAAGGGAATATTTCTAAAATCTTATTTATTGCTGTAATACAAAAGAATAAGGTATTTATTTCAAGTTTACAACTGTTAGGATGAAATCTATTATATAGATAATAATGCAAAATTACAGGAAATCTTTCTAAATAAAGTCAAATGATAAGGAAATGGTATTCTATAATTGATGTGGTATGTAGATGTTGGCAAAACAAATAAGCTGATATAGAATCAAACTAAGAATTTTTATATTAACAATTATTATTATTTAGGAGAACAGTGTATGGTTACGGCAATGTAATTAAAGTTCGATAAATAAAATTGAATACTAAGTAATTATTTTGAATAACAGGTATGGTTTAAACTTTGACTCTGATGACTGAATGCGAGTTTTTAAATATTATATAGAATCAGAATAAAACTCTTTGTTCTGCCAAAGAATATTCTGCTTTGAAGACATTTTAGTTGGGATATATTTTAAAGGAATTTTATCTGAATTCAAAGTTTGTATTTTGCAGTTATTTTTAATAAATGACATTTGCTGCTTGATTATGTTTGTATTATTTTGAATTTTGAAAAAGAAATTTCAACAAGATATGTTATCTTGTACTTGCAATATAATTTTTTCTAATTTATGTCAATTTAAGAGATAAATCTTTCCATTTCTAGAAATACCGCTATAATCAAATCAGAATGATGATTCTTATCAACTAGGACTATGTAATTCCTGCAATAACTTTCATGCACTTTACAACTATTATTAATATTTATTTTTATTTTATATGCTAGCTTTAATTTAATACTATAACTTCAATTCAGTCAAACACCTTTATTCAACTTTATAAAGTTATTTATCTGTATAAAGGAAATGATTTGAAGATTATTTAATAATTGTACTTACCTCTTCTGCAGAACTATTACTGAGTGTAGATATGCACCTATTTTTATTATTATCCAAAACAAAAGAGCCAGGTCTTGGTTTCAGTGGAGGTAAGCTTGTATTTTGTTGTAATAAACCTTTTTTAAAGTTTTCGTATGATCCTAAGGGGCCCTAAAATTAAAATTTCCGATTAACGAACACATAAGTGAAACATGCTATATCTAAAATGATCTTTATGAAAAATTAAGATAAATATAATCTCACTTGGTTTCCATGTAAACATTGTGTATAATTGTGTAAACATAATAATAATCTGATAAAGTATGAAGTCGTTTCTTTTATTAACATAAATAAATTCTTAAAAATTTTGGATATTTCTAAATATAGAAATGATATCAAATGATTTTACATGATACTGCATTATGTTTATTACTTAAATTATTTAAATTAAAAAGAAAAAATACTAAAAACTTTATTACTTAATATTACATAAAGTTCCTGCTTAAACTGAGTTCATTATGATAAATAAAATCCTGGGTTTATATATAAGAAATCTTAGGTTTGATTATTATTAAGCACTTTCAAGCTGTCTCTTGAAAGTTCTAAATAATCAAACCTAAGACTTTTTACATCAGAATTATCTTCAACAATCTAAAAAATTTTAATATATCGATTAAATTTTAAAATATATATATATTCTTCTGTTTCCTTTTCTAAATGATAGTTCTGAATATTCAAAAACATTTCATTTAGAAAAGGAAACAGAGGAAATTTTTAAGAAACTATATGAGGTTTCTCTCATGGGGAAATTATTATAATTAAATAAATAAGTCATTATCCAGAACTTTAAACTGGAGTGTAAGTATATGAAGCAAAATATTCTAAAGAACCAAAAATAACTCCAGTATGTACCGTATTTACTCGCATATAAGACAAGGTTTTTATTCATTTATCACAGCTTCAAATTCCTAGGTCGTCCTAACGCCCGAGCAAAAGATTCTTTGTGTTTTTGCAAATAATTTTTGTGAACTGTGTATTCGCATTTTTTTACCGGATGCTTACCCTCTTGTATTTAAAAACAAGTATTTTATCTGGGTTGTTTGAATCGTTCTTGTATATTGTCAGGAGTAAAGATGAATAGCAATAGGAGAAGCAACGCTTTCGAATTGAATTCCAGATGAAAATTCCAAATTCACACGAGCGCACGATATAAGTTTCCCACATGAAAACAGATGATTATTCAGAAATCAGAATTTGGAAAACTCATAAGTATAACTGACGGAGAGTGGATTCGACTGTTAAGAATTGGCAAAAAAAGGTTCCAGATTGTCCAGCTTTATGTGAACAAATTATGTTGTCGATTTTACAAGATTTTTCCTTAAAATTTATAATGCCAGTAATTTTTGTGGAAAAATGTATGCATTTACATTCATTTCATACTTTACTTGTGATTAAACGAAATAAAATTAGAATTGTATTAATAAATATAATTTTCTTTATTTTGAACTAAGTCACGCCTTGTCCTATATGCGAGGTTGTCTTATATGCAAGTAAATATGGTACTTTAATCATGGAAAAATCCTGATTTTTCCTTGATTAAAGTATTTAATGAAGTCAGTTTTTGTTCTTTAGGGTGTTTTGTTTCATAAACAAATCATATAAATGGTATCAAATCATTTTCAATGAGTATAAAGATTTATCTATATTTGTTATTAAGATTAGGCTTTTTCACAAATAACGTGATATCTGTTTGAATGCAATCACATCTGTTATCAAATCATGTTTTGTTTTGACTAGTTTTTTTACCTTAATTTAAATTTAATAAGAGAGGATGCCTAATGCTTACCTCTAGTACCAAATTACTTAATAGTTAATCGATAGTTAATTGATGTTGTTTGTTTAATAGTTAATCATTAATAATAGCACTTAATTAACCCAATTAGTTATGACAATCGTTTGATTTATTATTTTACCTTAATCTTACTTTGTCACATGTATAAAAAGTATTTCCTTATTAAAAAAATATTTTCTTATCAGTATGTAATGATAAATTGAATAGCAACTTACATTAAGACCTTCTGGTAATTTTATTTTAATTCCCTTCACTGCATCATATTTCTTTTTCATCCTATTAAAATATTACACAGTAATAATTACATATATTATTTAATTAATATTTGTGTTACTAAAAATCATATTATGAAATTTCTTTTAAGTCCTGCTATTTTAATTGCAGGACTTAAAGAAAGTAATGTAACAAGTTCCAAACTTAAATTGTACTCTTTACACAAAAGAACTTAGATTTTCACATAATTACATCTGATAGTAAAGACTTTGCTCCTAATTACATGTGGCAAACCATCCTCATCATTTCACATTGCTATGTGATACTATGTTGGAGTTTATAATAATTCCTTATAAACAATACTAGTTTTATATATAATTAATAATAATAAATTTAATGAAGAATAATCAAAATTAGACAAAAGAAAATGTTTTAATTTAAAATAATGCAGAACAGATGTGTGACCGCCAGCATGTCGGATGGCGGTTAACACGTTAAATAAAATATAATATTTTGTTGTTGTTATTAAAAATAAGGCTGATTGAACTGAAATATTAACAGTTTAACATTTACAATAATTCATTAAGTTCACTTAAGTATAATAAAATCTTTATTTTCTTCAGCTATCATCAACAACTCTATTGGATAATGAATTTTCATTATCTAACACCATAAAATACATGAAAGTTTCCTATTAGTATATATCAAGTTTTTAAAAAATCTATTGAAATGCAAATCCTTAAATATATCAAAATAACAACAAATGGACTCTCCCCATTTCAAAATAAACTGCTTGCGTAATTGGATGGCAATATAGATTATTAATCAAAGTAAAAATTTTCCTCCAGTTATGTCAAAATTATTAATTAAAAATGTCAAATTGTTTATTCATTAAAATTATCAGTTGATAATATATGTAGATTACTTAACTTCAAGGCTATATTTTTAAGTAATTAATTTCTATTGGGTTAAAAATAATCTAGTTAAACTTTAAAAATTCCCAATTCTTTTTATAACTAATGACTTATATCAGGTTTCTAGTTTGTTTTTTTCACATAAAAAGCTTTAATTTTTATCTAACTTCAACAGATCCAACAAAAGAAAATAATAATTTGAGAGAAAAAATTTTAGAGTCTTCAAACTGTTTATTTGGCTTGTTTTTTTGTATTGGCTTGGCTTGTTAAATTTGCAAATTAATGAATTATGTTTAATCAAGGCTCTTAGTGGTAATAGAATTTTCAATGCAAACTTAATAACCTTACATACACAAAAATTAGACACGATATCGGTTAATTAAACAGCTAAGCATATGGATTGCCAATTACAATTTTTCAAATTATTACATAAAAGAGATCTAAAATTACCTAACCTAAAACCTACACACTTAAATTCTGTAATATCTATGTGATTATTATATTATTTTATATAAATAATATAAAATAAGTAAAAATTATACTCACCATTTCACAAGAAAACAAATTATGAACGTTAAACAAATGCAAGTGAAGGACACGCCAACAATGATACTGACAATCATTTCTGGAGAGGTACCTCAAAAAGTAAAGTAATTTAATTAACAAAATTGAAATAAATTAAATTCAGTTATTTTTCATATATATATCTATATATATATTTTTTTATTAATTATAATTTTGAATACTAAATAGCCAGTATCTTATATAACCGCTACAATAGACTCACATTTAAATGAATACGTAAAAATAGATATAAAATTGTATTGAAGGAATTGGATAACCAAACAGGAAACTATATCCTGTTTAGATAGTTATTCATGAATTGTGTTAATAATAGAATTAATACATGCATTAATAATTTTTAAATTATTAAAAAATAAACTGTATTAGAAATTTATATATAATATAATACTTGTATTCAGAAAATAATGGAAACTAGCATAATTTACAATTTATACTAACATAATATATAAATAAAACTAATCTATTTATAATTATTATCTATGTACGTTGCTATCACTTGAGAATATTATATGTTAACAAATGAAAATAGAAAGATAAAAAAGTGTGCATTGGAAAATTGATTGGCAGCTAGAAAGTAGTAAAAATGTAAATTATAATAATGTTGATATCCCCTATTTTACTAACTAAAAATGTCACTCTGAGAAGAGGGCCATCAGTAGCAGTGGGGGTGGATGGCCATTGCTGCAATTTTAAGCTTAATGGTATCAAATACAGTAGAACCTCGATTATCCGGACTAATTGGGGATGAAGGTAGTCCGGATAAGGAAAAATTCGGATAATCGAGACAAACACTTTGTATTTTAATGATAATACAACACATTTTCTTTTCGATGACATATTGGTAATATTAAAAGTAAATACTGTATTTAAATTGTTATCAAATTTTCAAGAAACAAACGTTCGTATTGAATTTGGACTACTACTGACCAACGCAGTAGTAGTCCAAATTCAATACTAATGCTAACAGACTACCTATTATTTAAAAGGCCCACTGGTAGCGCAAGAAGACGGATTTTATGAAATAAAAAGCAGTTGAAACTGCATTTTTATGAATAAAAATTTGACAAACTATTTATCGTTTTATGATGAGTAAAATTTTTTCGTCGCGTTCGCGGTTTTTAAGTAATGCATAAACCTTCGAAACGCGAGGCCCTTTGGACCGCGAGGCATAGGCGGTGGCCCACGTTGCCCATGCCTTACGTCGTCCTTGGTCATAGAAATGATGTAATTTGAAAATAAAATTATTTATAAATACGTACGTCAAGTTATATTTTTATTATGACGCAAAATATATTTAAGAGTTTACGGCTACTGTGCCGGGTGAGACGTTGTTGAAACAAAAAAGTTATGCATTCCATCACGTATATAAACAGTATCGTAATTTGCCTAGTTCAAATCAGCAAATTCATAAAATTTTTGTTTATTTTGAACAATCCGGATAATCGAAAATCCGGATAATAGAGGTTCTACTGTACTTCATTTATCTTTATAATATTGCTAAATGACTATGCTTTGTACCATAAACTACAAACAAATATTAAGCACAACCCAGAAAGTATAGCTACTTTTGATTATCTATAAACTGCATACAAGTGAGTGCTATTCTGATTTAAGTAAGACATTATACTTCTCTAATTGAAGGTATTTAATGAATACAAAACAATTAAACAACATATAGAAATTTATTTTTAATTAATTACTTAGTTTATTTATTATTAAAATATAAAATACTTGTAGGTAATGTATCTTTCTTGGAACATACAAATAGATTATATACCATGTGCATGAGTAAACTGAACCACTGCTTCTACATTTACAAAAAACCAAGACAAAAAAAGAGCCAACAAAAAAATTTGTTTTAATTTCAAAACTCTTTTTGACGATTTAATGAGTGAATTTACATGTCAGCTGGAATTAAAAATGAAATATCCATTCATTCCCCACACAGAGAACCTGCAAATTAATGAATTGTGTTTAATCAAGACAGTTCAGAAAAAGTTTTTAAACGGCTAAACAGAAGTTTTACCATAAATTTATAAACAGCATCTACCTGTTTCTTACACTAAAAATATATTAATAAAATAAAAATATCATAAAATATGGATGCCATTTTCAAAAAGGAAAATAATGAAAAGATCAATCAATTTATAAGCTGAACTCTGTAACAGTTTCTTCCAATAAGTCTTATCGTGATATCAGAAGAGCATATGTCATTTTTAGATGCGAGTGCAAGTCTTTTCTGAATGAAAGCAACCATGCAACTCGGTCTTGCATAGGAACAAGTTAACTGTTTACAAACTGGAAGAACTTGCTTTCTGTACATTCCTTGTCATTGGTTTTGAACAAACTGATTGGTTTGAGGCTCAGCATACTGGCAATTCTATGCAGACAAAGAGCTAATATCCACATATGTTGTTGTATAAACACACTTATTGAAGAGTATAAAAGATTGTTCCATAGTTTTTAGAAGGTTAACTGTAAGTCCATAGTTTATTCATAGTAGTCCATAGTATAGAAGGTTAACTGTAAGTCCTTCCTTAGAAACTACAGAAAGTCTGTAGTGTATGGCATCTCTAATTGTTAGATGTACCAGTTAATTTATATTACTTACATTTAATTTATAAGTACTTTCATCCAAATTTAAATGAACTTCTTCAAGGTTAACTAGCTATGAACAATGAGTAAAAATGGAGCATTGAATAAAGCAAAATATAGAATTTAAAGAACGTGTTTTTATACTGACTAATTTTTAAAATAAACTTTATATAAAGTTGAAAATTGATATTAATCAACCTAATACTACAAGTGAAAAAATGATTTATTTTTTTGGATGAACAATAAAATTATGCACATTTATCTATCAGCAGTCTGCGATAATTCCGTAACTGTGATATGACAGTGGTTAGATTGATAACAAGAGATCACTTCCTCAAGCAGTTAGAGAGCTTAAAAATTTACATATCAACAAAGAAGTAAAATGGCAAAATTGTATTTGAGACAAGACTATGTCTCAGAGACTCATTACTAAGCGGAATCACTTTGACGCTCAAGGCGGGTCTCGTTCTCATTCTCCAATCTTCTTTGCTATCGCTGCTTTTGGGCGCAATCGTTCAAACTTTGCTGGCCACGACCACGAGGTCATCCACGATGCATTTTTGATGAAATTAACCTATCCAATTTCGAAATTTCTTTCCGTTGGCTGTCGGCCCGGGTTGAATTTTTGTCGATGCATAACGAAAATTTCCCATTTTTGAAAAAATAATCATTGCTATTGTATCGTCCAACATCATTTTTTTATTTTGCACAAACAATATACAGTATAGCAGGACAGAGAAATCACTGAGATCAGCATTATATGTGCATTTATCGCAAGTATTTTCGACGATCCTAATGTCGTTGTCATCAGACGAATACAGAAATTAATAAAAATGAACAGAAATAATTCAATGAAGAGCAGAATGCATATAATTCAAAATTAAAACTTTTGACAAACCGTTAGGAACAAGCAACAAATATTCAAGTATGTTCGAAATTAAACGAGCAGTAAGTTATGTAATATGCAAAGCGGCACATGCGTGGATCTAAACTCATGTTATACAAATGATGGAGGATAATAATAGTTGTTTAACTGCTCATACAGCGTGACCCATAAACTGGGCAGGTCAAGAGTGGGAGTGTTGCATGTATTTAGTGATTTCTCCGTCTTACTATACAGTGTTTGGCGTGAATATCAATCCATTGATTATCAATATACAGTTTAACCCAATTATAACATCATCGGAAGTAATGACAACCCTAATATAATGTCAAATTTTTATCAGTACCACGATTTTACTATACTAGATAATGTTAAAAAAACATACTTGTAATGACATAAAACACTGTTTTAATGTCACATTTGAAACACTCCCAAATTTACAAAATTAGATTACAAATTTTATTTAATAAAGAAAATACTACGCGTTCAGTCCTAGGTCAGAGTCCACTTCCTAGAACGACTGTGGGTGGTACTCTCACCACCTGACTTTGGTTTGTCTGTTTGTAGAGAGAGTCGCCATTTTGTATTTTATTTTGACTCGGTTCTCGGTCCCCTGAGTACCTACAAGTCTGGTTTTTTTTATGCACGCATGATTTTGGCACATAATACTCTGTGCCAAATTGCAACTCCTGACATGTACTCCTTCATACCTCTAAGCTAGTAACATAGCAGGCAGTACAATTTTATAAACAAGACATAGTCTTGTCAATAATGTCTTGTAACAATATTGACAAGACTATGTCTTGTCAATAAAGATAGATGTGTCAATTTATTATTATTAAATAATTTTATTTCTTATACAAAAAGTAAAACATTTCTGATTGATATTTATTAGCCTAACAAAGCAATTTTTAGTTTAAATATATAAAAATTATGTATTAATCTATTTAAAAATTCAGTTACATAGAAATGCACGTTTCTTTAAACTTTACTGTTGTAATCAATGTTTGGTTTTTAAATTGTTTTTCACAATTTCTTAAGCCTAAGTTCATTTAATTTTAAAAGAAAGCACAAGTTAAAATTATAAATAAATAATATAATTTTTCTTTTTCTACTTATTTGCTGTTACTTGTATATTCAATGAAACTTCTGTAGTGGTTTTTTTCCCAGAAGCCAGACTCAACAACATCCATATATGAAAGAGTACCTCTTTTTGAGAGTGGGTTCTGGAAAAATACTACTAAGTGTCATTGAATATATTGAATAAGTAATATAATATTGATTCTGTACTAATTTTATTATAATTTAGAAGTATTCATAGTAACTATTGTTTATATACATATACAAAGTTTAATTATGACTTTATTAATTGAAAATTACTGCAAATTAATTTATTTAATACATTAAAAATATTTAAGTGAAATGTAAGTATATGATACATAACAATATTTTAATCTTTTTAAATAAATACAATAATAATTCCATTAATTATACATACCTTCGGATGGCGTTTGTACAAATTGATGAGTACTGTCTATTTTCTTGCCATTTGTAGTAATAATTCTAATGAAGATACAATAATATGTTTTTGAAGCCAGTCCAGTTATATAATAATGTTCTTCACTCTTATTTTCTAACTTATGTGAATATATTTTGTCTGAAATACATAAGTATATTAGTATTACCAAATCAATGCCACACATTTTTTATTTTACGTTACATTATTATTACATTAATATATTGGATGTAGGATAATATATATAATGTCTTGATATGTTTGATTTGTTCATTTTAAGTTAAAAGAAAAATTTAGCTAAATGGTTTTAAGCTTAATTTTAATTAAAAAACTATATATATATATATTTAGAGTTACCTGACAACATGAAATGGATCTCAAATCAAATGCTTTAGAAAGAAGAGGAAATACAGCAGCTAGACATTAATTATTAGTAATTTAAATAAATACAAGCCTTTTTCTATTTTTTACTCCCAAAATTATGTAATGTTATTTCTCTGTTAGTAGAAAAAAAAGGGGAAATAAAATGACAGATACAGTTTCTTATAGACATTTTTACTTCTGTTTTGTGGATCATCTTACGAGTTAAAATTTATAATAAATGAGTGCCATCTACTCTACATAAATCAAAATTATTAGATTAAAATCATCGATACGCTTTTTCTGTTGTCGGGAAAAAATAGAAATAGTGGTATGAGAAAGCAACGAATCAAGAAATTTTCAAACAAGTAAGCAAAGCTTGTGGGGTGAGTGAGGGGGCAAAGCTTCTAGTATGAAAATAATTGTATTAAAAATACATTTTATAAAATATAAATATAGTATTTATTCTATGCCGAAGGACTATCATTTTCTTTTATTTGTTTATATCATCTATGCATACAGTATATAATGGAAGCTGCAGCCAGTTGACAAAAGGTTACGGGAGCTGTAATAAAAGTTTGGAAACCGCTGAAAGAGAGCTTTAAGTTTAAACTTTTACCCCAATATGATAAATATTAAAAAATACATGTTTTATGGAGCCAAGCAACACCAAGTGTTCTACAATAATGAATCTTTGATTGTAATTTATTATCTATAGAGTTGAAATAAATTTAAAATTTAATAAAAAATGAATTTGAATCCTTATCTATTGTAAAGAAATATATTTGAATTAAAACATTTTTATATATTATATATTTTTATATATATTTTTATATTTATATAACTTTTATTGTATGTTTAAAATGTTTTTCCTATCATTATAATATTGCAAATTAACACTAACTTTAAGATTATAATACTTATTTATTTAGATAAATCAAGTTAAATCTTTAAAACAATCTTTTTTAAATCTTACAAAATTCCAGTATAGCCAATATAAATAGGCTCTCTTATATTGTTTAACTATTCTATTATTAATAAATGTTTTTGAATTATTAATCTAATGTAATTTCAGTGATATAATTAAAGTTCAGTTTAAATTATATATATATGTAATATTAACATACATATGTATTAAATTTGTAAAATAGTTTCTGATAAATCATTATAAAATAAACATTAATTGATAGTTTTAACATAGTTATCATTATTATTACTTGATTTTTATGTAATCATTATCTTGTTTTAAATACAATACTTAAAAATCTTACCAATGCAATTACTTCTCTCGTCTTTTGCTCGACAATAAATAATATAAAATTCTTTTATTAAAACTTTCTGAGCATTACAATCAAAACTCCAAGCAATATGTATAGTAGAAAAGTTTTTTGCAGTAATGGAAAATGGTTCTCTGATCTTCACAACAGCTGTAATTAAAATTAAATTTTTAAATAATTTTAATAAAATTAAATATCTTCATAATAAATATTATAAAATTATTTAAAAATTAATCAAATCTAAAATTATAATAATTAATTTTATTATGTTTTTTTAATTTCTTGCAATGGAGAAATATTTCCTCATTTTTCTTTGAAAAATAATTTACATATAAATTACAAAAAAGAAAAAAAAAACAATTTCTTTGATCAAAGAAAAATCACTTCTGCCTTAACGAAAGCACACAAGCAGGAGTGATTAAAATGAGCCAAAGAAATGATATTTTGGAAAGAAAAATAAAAGAATTATATGGAGTGATGAAAAAAGTTTTTAATTTGGATGGCCTATGTGGATTGTTAACACAGTTTAAGATGAGAAGAACAGATATGTTCAAAATGTCAACAAGGTGGCAGTTTTGTGATGATATGGGCATCATTCAGATGAAAGGGAACTTGTAATGTGACATTCATACAGGGCCAAATGAATGTAAATGGCTATCAAGAAATGCTAGAGAAACATCTCTTACCATTTGCAGAGAAAATTGAATGCCCATGATGGATCTACCAAAAGGACAATGCCTCAATATACAATGCTAAGTCCACTTATGAATGGTTTTTGCGTAATGAAGTGCTAATTTTGGACTAGCTACCTTGCAGTCCCAATCTCAACCACATTGAGAACCTGTGGGAAATACTTACTAGAGCTGTGTATGCAAGAGGCCAGCAATATTATAGGAACTGAAGAATGCAATATTAACTAAATGGAAGGAAATTGAAGAAAAAGACTTTGCAAACTTTAATGAAATCAATGCCTAATCAGATATTTAATTTAATTTTGGCTCAAGGATGTCACAGTGGGCATTAAGAAATTTTTTATTCATGTTTTGTTACTGTTTTTCAAAGTGGACCTATATTTATGGGATGCACCTTAAATAATTTATTTTGATGTTAAATACCAAATTTTTTCATTATTTTCAAAAAGAAAATTTCAAATTACTAAAAAAAACTAAGATTTAAAATGCAGTAAACAACTAATGCTTCATAAAAATACTTTATATAATACTTACTGTCATTATATGAAATCATGCAAGGTGCCCATACCATCCCTGAAGATGAAGAGTTTGAAACTGCTGCTACAGCAAACTTTATATTCGTTTGGAGATCTGACATTGGATGTTTTATCGAAGTTGTCTTTGCTGAAACGTGCTTCCAATGAATGGAACCATTACATGGTTTAGAAAGGAGGTTATAAGATCTTGGTAGATTAGTACACCAAAATATTGTATAACCTTTAATTAGGTTTTCTGTTTTATAAACTGGTTTCCAAGATATATTGAAATAATCCTGACCGTATGATATCACAGCAACGTCAACAGGAGATGGTAATACTAAAAAAATGGGCAAAAAAAAATGTTTTAAAATAAAATAAAATTAGTAAAAATAAATAATCTAATAGCATACAAATTCTACATAACATTCATTCATGATAATCTAATTTAAACATATTAATTTGAATAGACTGTAAATAATATAAATGTTTAACAAAACATATAAAAAACAGTGTAAATATTTATCTAAATTTCAAAAATATTCATGATTAAACAACTTACAATTATCCCATTTGTCCACCACAATAGAGTTTGATTTTTCCGAAATACCATTATTATTAGCAGAATATATTTGAAATTCGTATGCTATACTTGAATTGAGGTTACTGAAAGTGACATGTGATGATGATGAATTGATTTTGTTTTTATACGATACAATATTGCTTTCTTCGTATGATATATTTAACGGTGTATAAGTCACCACGTAGAAGAAGTTTTTTCCATTCCTAAATTCTTCAGGTACGGGCTATTAAAAATAATTTTCATTAAAATAGAGCAAAAACAGGGTAAAACTTTAATGTATTTTAATTATTGTAATACATATCAAGTATATATAAATACAAAAAAAAAAAATTATATATGTTTCATTACTTTCCAATAAAGGGTAATTCTATAATTATTTTCTGACTTCTGAACTTCAAAAGCTTCTTTTATTATTTCTGGCACAATATAAGGAACTGAAAAATTGATTATTTTAATGAAATTCTTGAATAAATGCACCTCAATATTTAGATAAATAAGAAATTTATTACCATCTTCTTTAGTTTGAATAACTATTGTTTCATTCTTACTCCACATGTCATCACCTTTGGAAGCATTTGAGCGGCATCGAACTTCAAATTTGTATTGCATATGTGGTATTAAATTTGTAATATTATAAAATATATGTTTTTCGTTACTCGTAACATTAATAACCTGCAATTATAATCAAAATATTATATACAAATACTATAATATAGACAGAGTTGAAATAAATATGTTCGGTAAGTCCTCATTAACATTGTTTTATTATAATGTTTATGAGAAAAAAATTACAAGTACATTTGTAATTGTAGTTCTTGAAATTTCTTTATAAACAGTAAAATTGATTCTACAAGTGGAAATTCACCCATCATCAATGATAAGTTTTAGATAATTACACCCTCTCATGACTGCTGGTTCTTATGAATTCACCAAAAATTGAGTAAATAATTATCTTATTTGTATTTATTAATCTTTGCATATAGCTCATTTATTTCAATGTTTAATATTAGAAGTGTTTTAGGTCTTTATTTAGAAATCTAAGGATGTTTTGTAACAAGAAATTATCCATAGAAATTTAACTCTCGTTTATATCAATTAGCTTATGGTAAAATTGGTTCATTATAAATTGCTTTGCATAAAGTTGCAATTTCCAAAAAACACCTGTAGATGATGTTAAGCAAGGACTTACTGTATATAAATTAATATAAATGTAGTGCCTATGAAATTAAAACAAACATAGGCATCCAGTTTTGTATTATAATATCATTCAAATACAGAAATACATTGTTGAAGTTACTAATGACAGTATAAAAAGAAATTAACAATTAAAACTGCTCTGTAAACTATAGGTACGTATAAAACAATCTATCAGTAATTTTAATCTACTATAAATTTCAGAAATATATTTTAGTAACTGAATAAAGATTGTTTTTCCAGAGACAATACTTATCTCTGGAAGCACTGTCTCTGGAATCTCATTTTGAGTTCTGTTTCTGGATATCTAGAAATCATTTAAATTATATTATTTGATTTTTTAATATTCTAAAAATTAAACTTATTGTTCTTCATTTTATTTTAAGTTTTATGGTATAATAATACTGTTTATTTAATAATCTAACATTTAATCTTTCCATTGAAACTTTATCATTTAAAACAGACTGGAGCAGAATAAACAACTTAAAATGTTTTTTTTTTTTTAACAAATTAAAAAGTAATAATATTCACTCCAGTTTTTGATTTTAATGTTTCTACAAGTGATTAAATCTTAAATTAACAATTAATAAAAAAAAATTAATAAGAAACCATTTAATAATTAGTAGTGATATAAAGGTATCCCTCATACAACACGGTACTTCTACAACTGTTTTGTTCTAACATGGTTTGAAAATTGAGGATATCTCCCATACAACATGACTTCCGGTTTCGTTCTAACACAGTTTTGAAAATTCTCAGTACAAAATTTCACAATTTTTAAGTGTAAACTTCATTATTCAATATTTTTTTTTATTCAAATAAGCACACGTGTTGTCTCAAATTTGCCCATGAATTTTAGAATATTGAAATTTTCAATATGTTTTGTGTCTTTCATCAGGTTTAATGAAACAGAATTTTTTTCTTCCTTTCCTTGCTTTCCCGTCAATCAGGTGTCATCATTGTAGCTTTCAGATTTTAGCCTTTAAGACTGTCACTGTGTTTTGTTTTTATAGATTAATCTTTGTATTTAGTAAAGTTTATTTAAATATATTTAGGTAAATGTTATTAAACTTTTTTTTAATTTTAGGTAAGTAATCATTCATAAAAATGACAAATGAAACACAGTGGTATCTTGATATTTGAACTGTTCCCGACTAGAACAATTCTGTATTCAAGCACAAATTCTGGGGGAATCGTTTGCTACTCAACTAAACAAACACAACCCACTAGAACAAATCATCAATTAATAACATATTTTTATTTTGTCATCCATAGAAAATTCCGATAAAAATAAAAAATGAAGATTTGCTGATATTTCTGATCAGGATAAACAAAAAAAAAAGCTCAGGTGATGACAATAGTTTGAAAAAAGAAAATGCCCTCGTTTAACCAAAATTAGTATTAACAGTACTTTTAATTGTGCTTGTTAGTTAATTATTGATTAGAATTAACGTATTGATTGCTTTAATAAACATATTTCTCTTAGTAATGGCATACTTTAACTTCTGGAACATAACAATGTTTTGCACTAGTTTGTTGTTTCGTATAGCACGAATTTACGTAACATGGCACTTTTTTGGAACATATGTACTGTGTTAAACAAAGGATACCTGCGTATATCAACAACAACATTGATGTCTAAATTATTAAAAAAATAGAAATTAAGTTTAATTTCTCCTATTTATCTTGAATTAATTAATTAGATGGTGATTCAATTTAATGTAATTTAATAAAATTATTAATATTTAGATTTTAATGCTATTTTGATACAAGAAAAAAAAAAATAATAGAATAAAATTAGAAACAGATTGTGTTAGAAATTTTAAATATATTTTATAAAATTATAAAAATACATACTTTTAAATCTTTAGTGAAGTTTTTATTTACTTTATAATATACTAATTGATAAATAAGACGTGATAAAAAATTTTCCATTTCATCTGGATATTGCCATTCCAATAGTAAACTTTTTGGCTGCAAATTGTGATATATTAAATGTTTAGGTGGACCTGGCAATACTGAAATATACAAAATACAAAAAATTTAATTATTCAAATTGTAGATTTTTATATTATTAATTTTTTAGTTTAGTCTGTCTATATCGTAATCACAACTTTAAAAAATATCTTAAAAAACTTTGATAAAATGTATTATTTTTAGTAATCCATGTCATTTCATAAACATCTAATGAAGGTCAGCAATATGGCCTATCACTGGGGAAACCCAGAATCAAAACTAGATGGATTCCTGGAATTTTTTGGGGTCTATATGGATGCGTTGGTTTCATCTCACACCCAGCCACCCCACTGTGGGCCTTGCCAAACCCATAAAAGGCTTGCTAAAAAAAACCTCTTTAGTGCCTACAGAGCAGAAGAGCTAAAAAAAATTAACTAATGTGTGTGTTCAAATTCAAATTATTAAAAACTGTTCAGATTAAGTGTTTATAAAATCGTAGACAAAATTCCCAATTTCTTAACAACAAAAAATTGCTTTATTGGAGCTCGTTTACTAAATGAAGTTCCAATAAAGTAATTTTTTTTATTTATTAAATAAGCATTTGCATTTTTATTTACAGTAAGACCCCACTTAATGCTGCCTCGCTTAACACTGATTCGATATAACACCGCCTGCTCGAAATTTACGCTGATTTAAATTATCGCAGCATTTTATTGATTCGTACATAAAACGATTATTTACGAACACGAACCAATCAGAAAAAGTTGGCAAAA
Organism: Centruroides sculpturatus; assembly: GCF_000671375.1. Taxonomy (NCBI): domain Eukaryota; kingdom Metazoa; phylum Arthropoda; class Arachnida; order Scorpiones; family Buthidae; genus Centruroides; species Centruroides sculpturatus. The sequence goes on along the minus strand of NW_019384650.1, from coordinate 342,713 downwards.
AGGTGTACTTTCTTTAAATCTACATTTGTTTTGGAAAAAATATAACATTGTGGATGCCATAGGCCAGACATGGGAAAATGCAGCTTCAAGAGCTGCATGCGGCTCTTTTTGAGTTACATGCGGCTCTTGCTGAAAGTGTTAATTTCTGCTTTTTAATACAGTAGAACCTCCATTATCCGGACCTCCATTATCCGGATTTTCGATTATCCGGATTGTTCAAAATAAACAAAAATTTTACGAATTTGCCGATTTGCACTTGGCAAATTACGATACTGTTTATGTACGTGATGGAATGCATAACTTTATTTGTTTCAACAACGTCTCACCCAGCACAGTGGTCATAAACTCTTAAATATATTTTACGTAGTAATAAAAATATAACTTGACATTCGTATAATTTATATTCAAATTGCATCATTTCTATGACCAAGGGCGGCGTAAGGCATGGACGACGTGAGCCACCGCCTATGCCTCGCGTCTGAAGGGCCTCGCGCCTCGAAGGTTTATGCATTACTTAAAAGCCGCGAACGCGACTAAAAAATTTTACTCGTCATGAAACGATAAATAGTTTGTCAAATTTTTATTCATAAAAATGCAGTTTCAACTGCTTTTTATTTTATAAAATCCGTCTTCTTGCGCCACCAGAGGACCTTTTAAACAATAGGTAGTCTGTTAGTGTTAGTCAGTAGAGGTTCAAATTCAATACGAACGTTTGTTTCTTGAAAATTTGATCACGGTTTAAATACAGTATTTACTTTTAATATTACCGATATGTCATCGAAAAGAAAACGTGTTGTATTATCTTTAAAAGACAAATTAAAGTATTTGTTTCGATTATCCGGATTTTTCCTTATCCGGACTACCTTCATCCCCAATTAGTCCGGATAATCGAGGTTCTACTGTATTATTTTTACAATTTTATGAAAATATGTTTATTTAAAAAATTCAATATTTGTTTTATATTATATTTATATTATATAATAAAATGGTACAGACCTGCAGCTCCCATGCATTTTGCAAAACCTACATTTCGGCTCCCACTGAACTTTTGCTTGCCCACCCCTGCCATAGGCAATATTGGCTTCGCTTGGCAAGAATTAACTGATAAATGCATGAACGAAGTGTGGAAAAAGTTATGGCTGAAGGTATCTAAGAATTCTCAACGAGAAGAGCCTATTGCTATATCGTTAGGTTGATCAAACTCAACCTAATCGATACAGCAAGACTATTTATCCATTACCCCTATTTACTCTGTTAAAATGACCTCATTTAACGCTGTTTCGTTTAGCGCTTTGTCATCTAGGAACACATCCCCGCGTTAAGTGGGGTCTTACTGTGTATTAAAAAGATCCAATAGAATTTATAGAATCCAATATTGTTCATAATAAGATTTCTAATTACTCTTTGCTGAGTTCTATCTAAAGGCACAATAATATAAGACATAATTAAACTTAATGCTGTAATTTGTATATATAATTTGATGATATAAATTTAAACATTGAAAATTAGTTTTAAATTTGAAGAAAAGCATGAACAAAAAATAAGCCCTTTCAACTTTTTATTAAAGGCTTCCTGAAGTATATAAATGTAGTAATTTACAAAAACAAAATTAACAATACTTCAAGATTAAAAAAATTGAAAATATTTATATTTTAAAATGGATATTTATAAATGTAATATGCATCTTTTGAGACAACAATGTTGACAAAAAAATATGTGCCAGTGAATCAGTAAGTGAAGTCAATATAATTTTATTATATTAGATAAAAATACCTTGATGATTGATCTAAATAAATAAATAAGAAATATCAGACCTGTTTTTTTTTTTATAAAAAAGTCATAAGATTGGTAAGAATAAGGAACAAAACTATAATTTCTATAGTAATGTTCCTTTAGTAAAAATTTTGCTATTATTCTAATCACTAAATTCTTATTTTAGTTATAAATCTAAATATGAATGTCACAAAATATAAACAATTTAATATGATGCTATTTTATGTCGGTTATATTCATTTTGTTTTTCTGTTTGTTTACATTTAAAAAAAAAATCAAAAAGTAAACCTACCAATTTCATCACGATGCATCTTAAATGTATCATCTCTGGATCCGAGACTATTGCTCGACTCAACAACAAAATCATAATCCAATATAAACTGATTAAAAGCTGGATTGGAGGTCAGCTTCCACTCGCACATCCAATAATTACTTGAAATACGTTCTTTATGTGGACATTGCTGAACTGAAAAAACATTGCTGAAAAAAAAAAATTACAACACATTTTAGTTGCAAAAATCATTTTACAGGGCTATACACAAAGTATTTTTATTGCAATGAACATTTTTGGAAGAAGATTTTAAAAAAGATTTGTTTCTGTATTATACAGTAAATTTTATCATATTAAAGAAATAAATTAATTTTAGGCACATTTTAGACTATTATTATTATTATTATTATTGTTTGTTTATTGACATAAAGATTAACTTTGGCAAAATAGTGCAAAATGGAAGATGTAATTTTAAAATACAGTAATACCTTGACTTACGCTACCCCGACTNAAATAGCACAACGTAGTAATCAACAATCCTGAAATATATAATAGAAACAATAAAACAATTTCTATATTCTATTTAAAACATCTGATAAATAATTAACAACATAATTAAAGTTTACTAACATTATAAAATATTTTTAGTAAAATAACAGTTTTTCCATATTCACAATGATTCTCTTTGATGTAGTAAATCTAACTGACTAAATTTGAGTTTTAATAAATCTGAAAAATTGAAAAGCTGAAAGTCCATTATTAAAATCATCACATAAACATCTCGAAGCACAATGTTTTTTAATCAAAGCTAACTGATCACCATAATGAATCAGGCTACTTTATTCCTACTATTAATAATTAAATTCTAAGTAATTTGGTACTAGAGGTAGATGTTACGCACCATCTCTTGTTAAATTTAACAATTAAAATTAAATTAATATTTTACTAAATAATTTAGAATATTCTGAAACAAAAGAATCGGCCTGGAGTGAGACATGAATCTGCAACCGATAAAGACTATGATAATATACTTCATTTTCACATTTTACGTGCAAATTAATAATGCTGAATGCTAATAAAAACTTTAAGGTAAAAAGTAAATGTATAAATAAGTATTTAATAGTAATAACAATATAAAAACACACTGAAAAAATCAACAAGTACACTCCACTTGCTCAAGAAATAAGTCATACGTGAAGGATGGATAAGGTATTTATTGTATATAAATATACACCTATAACTGTCGCAAATGATCGGGCTAAATTTGGATATAATGATTATAAATTAGAAATGAATTTGGCATTAGAGTGAGGTGTTAGGCGCCGTCTCTAGTGCTAAATCACACCATCTGGCCGAGGGCATGATTGCATCCCCAGTCGGCACCATAATAACCGTCAATGGTTACATCTTAAACTTATATATATAACAGAAAAGCAACATCAAAACAAACAAGATGGATGAGTATTTTAACAAATTGTGAAGTCAAGTGAAGTGCTAATGAGCATACATAATTTATTTCTTTTATGCTTACAATATATACAGTTCTGTCAATTTTGTTGTAAACATATACAACATAATCAAAATGAATGAGTATAAATAATAAAACATATATATGTTAGCCTAAATATTAATGTGTTTGAAAAAATTATATAGTTTTCCTATTCTGAGCCTTTTATTTTCTTACAATTAGTTTAAATTAAAATTAATTTTAGTCACTAATATTAAAATGAATTATTTTAGTCTTCACGATATCGTAGTCACATAATAAACACAGAATATAATTTATTCATTGTAAGGATATGTTTATATTAATGATCAATAATATTAGTAAAACATAAAATTTAGACTTACTGTTTTGAATTTTGCTTTTGATAAATTTTTGATGTTATAGTAACATTGTTTGGTTCAGTTGACCATCCACATCGTAACGCTTTATAGTGAAGAATTTTACATGAAAAATTTACAGGTGGTGTTGGTTTATCTGTAAGATTATATTATACCTATATATTAGATATTAATTTTTAAATTATTTTAATTTATTCAACTGCCATTATATTAAAAAATTTTAACATTTCAAAGAATGGCAATCATATTAAAGCTAAACAATTGCTATTTTAAATCAGGTTACATTACTGCTAATAATAATAAATTTAATTTAATAATTATTAAATTTAATAAGAGATGTCCAGTAATGCCTACCTCTAGTGCCTAATTACTTAATATTTAATTATTAATAGTTGCAGTAATGTAGCAACATTTAATCTGGCAATCATTTGGCTTTACATTTTTCTATACATTGAATTATTTTTATGTTTAAAATAAAAATTTAGAAATATCTATAAAAAATCCAGCAATGAGTTGCTTAACTTTCCTGGCAACATTTGGTAGTGCCATCTTATGATATATTTTTTTAAAAAATCCTTTTTTAACTAATATAAAATGACAATAAGCTTAATTTTGAGGGTAGGGATGAGTTTTATAAAAATTTGTAAATGCTAATAACTAATAAAATCATCATTAAGCCCAACCCTACTGGAGATATAACACGACTCTCTTTATCTCCCCACCCTTTTGATCTTTAATCACCAAAATTTACTAGTATCAATCTCCCTGAAAAATTTCAGAAAGTTTCAACAAAAAGCACAGGAGTTATTAAGCTTCAAAGAGGGTGAACAAAATCATACCACATATACATACACACACTAACATCAACACATACAGAAAAACCCCCAAATTCTTTTTGCATTTCTTGACATTTCAAAGTCAGTCCAAAAATGTAAATATCTGAGAGGGTCCTTCTTGACTGACTGCTGTACTTTCCCTCTGTTATATATAACAGAGCCAGGAAAGTAAAAATAAGTTTTAAAATATGAATTATAAAAACTAAAATAAAAAAATACAGGTAACTTCTGTGTAAGATGGTACTTATACAGCATGGTTTAGATATAACACAGTTCACAAACTGTAGTAATCCTTGTATAATGCTGTACTTATACAAAACGATTTTGATATAAGAGGTCATATAAAATCACTTGTTTACCTTATTCTTTCAGCAAACAGTAGTTTACCAATGTAGATTGTGTATTATCTCCATATATGGTGAAAGCTTTTCTCTGTGATGACAAGAGACTTATTTTTCATGGCAATCTTGTTAGCAAATCTAATAAACTATTCTGTGTTAATGAGTATGCAATTTTACATTGTATAGTAAATGCCTATCACACTTTTGGTGGAGAGGGTTTTTATGATATGAATGAAAACGATATCATAAATTAAACGAGGTGGATAATTTATACGAGGAAGAATTAGTACAATTATTAAATGACAATGATCTAAAATACATAGAGAGTATTGATGAAAACAGTTCAGCCAAAAATTATGGTAAATCTGCTAAGGAATACACTTTACAAAAATTAAGAAAACTAACTTGGCAAATAAATTTTACGATGGATAATGATCCTCCATTGAGCACTCCAGGAAATTTCAAAGACAATTGAAAATATATTAAGTGTAATACAAAAACAATTGCAACAAAGCACTCAGCAGACTCTCATATCTGACTTCTTGAAAAATAAACCAGCAGAAGAATCCAAAGAAGTTATAGCGATATCCAAAAAATTTCAAGTGACGAAAACATCCAGCCATTCGCAAATAAAGATTATTAGCAAATTGTTGTTTGGAAGATTGTAGTGAAGATGAATATAATTTATTTTTTGTGTACAATGAAAGATAGTTATTTACAATTGTTTATTTTATGAATTTTAATAAATTTTTTGCTTTTGTTTTTGTAATTTATATTTTGTTAAATGAAATTTTCTGAATTAAATAAAATTTTTTTTTTTCTTACAGATAGATAAATTAAATTTTCATCTAATTACTGAAAATAACAATTGATAATACTTACAACCAATGCAAACACGACTGCTACATATAGTAATATCTTTCTTGGTATCAGGTAATTTTATAATACAATTATAATATCCAGTATCATTAGCTTCACTAACATTTACTTTAAGCAGAGCAGTTAATGGAGAAACCACAATTTTTTCTGCATGTTCAATAAGTCTATCGCCTTTCTTGAAAATAATATAAGAAGCATTTGCATAATATTTATTCTCATCTATAATTATACTTTCTCGATGCAAAGTACAGTTCAATGTGAAAGGCGATCCCACTTCTATGTCAATGTCTTCAGTCATATCTATTATATTACATTAAAAAAAATTAGTATACTGTATTACTATATAATATGAAAAATCATTTTAAATAATTTTGAAATTAATTGCATTTATCAATTATGGTAAATAAAAATTTCTATACTTGCCCACACTTTTCTCTTTGTCCCAGCAATTTGCAGCTGATTTAGAAATTAATACAAATAAAAATAAGGAAAAATAAGGAATAAAGTGAAGAGATATTGCCACTCTTTCCATTTTGTTCTTTAGTATTATACAAAAATTTTTCTTTTTAAAATATTTTCATTCTTTTAATCTTTGCAAAAACATTCATTTTTCGATTATATAGTACTCCAAGAAAATCTGAAAGAAGAAAAAACAATGTTTTAAATTATATTATAAATAATGTTTACGTACTATTAGCTATAATTGAGAATTTTTAATTGTACTGAATATGAATAATTTAATTCTTAATTCTGTCCATTACAGAAGAACACAGCCCACAATAAAGCTGACAGTATAGATGGGAAAAAATAATAAAAACAACAAAGATCCAGTTTGAACTGTATGGAAAATTATGAAAATATGAATTGAATTTGATCTTACAGTCTTCAAGCTAGTAGGTAAATTTATTATAGAAAATGCCTCAGAGATGTCAGCAAGCTGAATACCACTGATTGTTTGTCTTCATCGCAACTGGACCACTGAATGACATCAAATATTAATTACGGACAAATTCTGCTTCTGTCTGTGATAGAATGACAGCCATGGAGGAGTGTGGCAGTATCTCGGGGACTGCTACTTGTCAGAACCTTTTTGCCAAGCATCACACAGGCTCCACACCAGACACCATGTTCAATCAACAGACAGCCCTGGTGTACATTTCTGGTACTCTGACAATCGACCAGTACATCACACAAATTGTAGGGCCTGTGGTTTGGCCACTGGTGCAGGCCACACCCAACACGGTGTTCCAGCAAGACAATGCTCGACTGCACATCTCATGGCAAACTCTCATCAGCCTGAACAAAATTCACATCTTTCCCTGGCTGGCAACCTTGCCAGATGTCTCTCCCAACGAACACCTGTGAAATCTTGTCTGACATGAGGTGCACTGGGGACCACCGCCACATACCATAGACAACATGCGTGCTGCAGCGGACAGCTTGACAAGGGATATCTAAGGCAATTGTTAATCACCTCATTGATAGTCTGTCTATCAGTATAGAAGCCTATATAGCTGCTTGTGGGGGCCATATTCGTTACTGAATAAACAGGTATTTGTTGCATAGCCATTTAATCAATCTTTTAATCATTTGCCTATCTCTCACCTCTACCAGCCCTATAATGTGCATATGGGTATACAAATTTCTTCATGGTGTTGAGATTTCACTTTTGAGTGTGTATCTAAAGTAAGATGAAAAATATACCATATATAATTATGAAAAGAATGGGGGGGAAACCAATTCTAACACCAATTTTTTTCATTCTTTGCTTCAATATCTTTTTAAATAATATTCAGAATTTGTAGTTGTAAATAAATATTTTAAAACTTGTTATGTTATATGAACATAATTAATTAACTTTTAGTTTTTGATAAATAATAATGTTGGATGAATCTAATGTCTGTAAATGCAGAGAAATAACATTGATAATTTTCATTCTAATAACACCTGTATTCTCAAAGATATATCTTATGAGATCTTAATAATTTCAAAAATGAAACAACAAACTATTATATCAATAAAGCAAATCACTTATAATATTCTTAATCCTTAGTGTTTTTTCAGCGTAATGCTCATCTTCAATAGTATCAATTTCTGAGAAAAAAAAAATCCCTCTATTTCATATAAAATTCCATAAACTCAATCAGTTTTTAAAGTTTTGCCCTTGAATAGATTCAAAACACTTTAGTCCAATGGCCGTCTAGCAACAATACACTATAGGCATTTTCTAAATCATTTGAAAACACTTAAATATAAAAAGACGTCCAGAAAAATATTCTGGACTGGCTAATAAATGCAAAACATATCGTTTTATAATATAAACACAATTAATTTCACAAAGTTTATACAAAATTAAACATCCAGTTTTAAACCTATGATTTATAATAACAGATAAAATAGAAAAATAATATTGTCAGTGATATACAAGGAATAGCTAAACTCACAGGAAGAAGACTGTTCCTGACAAATTTTGATAAGCTGTCAGGAAATGAAAATTACGAACAAAAAGATCTATTTGTAGTTATAGCATCCTCTCAAATTTGCCATACAAATTTTAATGGATAAATTTAATTTATTATTATTACTATTATTTATATAATCAGAAAATTAAAAAGATAAAGTATGTAGATACTTATAACTGAGTTTATAAAATAAAAAAAATTTTTATAATAAAATTTCTTAATCAAAAAGAACATACAATGATCCAATTTTAAATATCTAAATAACAAGTTGTTATCTTTTAGCAATTGAAATAATTTTAATTAATTAAAAATACTGATGACAAAACTTTAAATATACAGTATATATACTGGTAAGTAAATAATTCAATTTTTAATTAAGAACCACCATATCACCATGATCACAGTGTGTTCTTTCCTAAATAATCCCCATTTAAAACCTGTAATCATCCATACTGGAAACAATGCTTAAAATCTGATTATAAAATTTATTGTGTGTATATATAGATTGGAAATAAATATAAATTTTTATATATAAATATAGCCAATTAAACTCAATTTTTATACTTATTGTTCAAATTATGTGTAATTATTTACCTGTTTTTTTTTTCTGGTCACTTCCATGTTATTAATTACTACATACTTTTATAGTTTATTATTCAGAAATGTCTAGGTTTTAAACTTTATTTTATTCTTTATATTTCTGTATAAAATTCAATTAAATACACTTTCTATTATATATTTTTTAAAATTAACTAATTAACTACAATCATGTTAAATCTGATTCTTCGTTGCTTATTTTCAAAATAATGTTTGTTTACATTTATGATGTTTATTTAATAAACATTATAAATATTAAACTGTTTTTGAATTTCTTCTCTTATTACTAATATTTGACTAAATTTTATCAGTAGATTATAGTATATGTCAGATTACATTATCATAATTAGAGGAAAAACTATTTTATTCCTTCTAGAAACTAATACAGCCAAACTTCCATATAGCGAATTTCTCCGTATAACAAACTTTTGCATCATACACTGCTCCTTCGGCCAAAAATATATGTAAAATTACTTCTAAATAATGAAGTTAAATTTCTATATAACAACGTTTTTTTTAATTTGTAAAGATCGCCGATCATTAAAAGTCGATTAATCCCTCCGGGGAGAGTTTGAATTTAGGTTCAATTTCAGGTATTAACCTGAAAACTCTTTGTAAAACCATGGCTTGGGTATGCTAAATACTGGACATCGTGTAATCTCCCCCCATATGGTTCTAAACGAGGGAGAGAGAGATTAGGTCCAAATGCCGTTGTTGACAGATGAATGATTTACAAATTAATGAATGTCGAAAATGTTACAAAGGTGATAATTTTGACAACTGCTGGACTAATTTTTAAAGTTAGCGAGATTTTATTTAATAAGTCATCCAGTTGGAATTTGAAGAACTTAATATAGTGTTTAAACATTACTAAAAAAAAAAAAATGATGTGTTGCAGAAAGCTGATAAAAGTTCAAAAAAGAAAGACATTGTAGAAAAGTTTCTAATTCCTGTGAGTAGTTTATCAACCATAATAACAAATCATGAATTGATTTTGAAATTAGCTAATGACGAGAGACCTACAAGAAAAACATGATAGAATCTTGTGTTTATGTCAATGTAGATAAAGCAGTTTTAATGCTCTTAACAAGTTTGAAACATATTACATTTACTATATTACATATTACTGTATATTACATTTATATTAATTTAAATTACATTTAATTACTAAAACGCAAAATTTCTATATAAGGAAATTTCTCTATAGCAATTTTTTTTCAGGATTTAGCAACTTCCTTATACAGAAGTTTCACTACATCAATCATTTTACACAAGTAATCATATCTGCAAAATAAATATTATATGTTCATGAATCATTGTGAATGTTGGCATTGAGAAAGAACACGTTAATATTTAAGTTTTTCAATCGATATTATCAGAATATAGTCAAGCACTATATCAACTTCAGACTGATTAAAGAACATGTGCAAACAAATCAAAAGTATACAGCAGTAAGTTCTAGTACAAAATGAAAATAATGTTTGCATTACACATTTTATATATAATATATAAAATTTTGTACAAATGCAAAAATGTCTGGTAAGCTGGCATTTGATAATCTGGATTATAATTAAGCAGTTATTTACATTTTTATGTCATTTGTGACAAATATGACCAGTTTGTGTTGTGGTTAATATCTTAAATCAATCTGGCAAACATTTTTTATATATAGTTAAATTATAGCTAAAATTGATCAATATATACAGAATCTTAAATCAAAATTACAGAATAATCAATGAATATAGAAGAAAACTGTAAGATGACGTAGATTTGAACTATTGACTGTTGGAGAACTGATACCCTATTAGTTGAAATAGCACAACGTAGTAATCAACAATCCTGAAATATATAATAGAAACAATAAAACAATTTCTATATTCTATTTAAAACATCTGATAAATAATTAACAACATAATTAAAGTTTACTAACATTATAAAATATTTTTAGTAAAATAACAGTTTTTCCATATTCACAATGATTCTCTTTGATGTAGTAAATCTAACTGACTAAATTTGAGTTTTAATAAATCTGAAAAATTGAAAAGCTGAAAGTCCATTATTAAAATCATCACATAAACATCTCAAAGCACAATGTTTTTTAATCAAAGCTAACTGATCACCATAATGAATCAGGCTACTTTATTCCTACTATTAATAATTAAATTCTAAGTAATTTGGTACTAGAGGTAGATGTTACGCACCATCTCTTGTTAAATTTAACAATTAAAATTAAATTAATATTTTACTAAATAATTTAGAATATTCTGAAACAAAAGAATCGGCCTGGAGTGAGACATGAATCTGCAACCATCTGCGGTTACTCATGGCACTGACAGGGGATGACTCCTATGTCCATGGCCTATAATCATCCAATATGAAGTAACTGTGGGTGGTTATATCTATAATTTAACATGTCTGGAAGCAAAGGATCAAACAAAGCTCTGGGTAGTGTAACTGGCAATGTATCTACATGGTAAGTGGTAGTTGTGGGTTCATGTCCTGTTCCGGGCCAATTCTTTTCTTCCAGAATATTCTACATTACTTAAATACTCATTTAATTTTAATTATTAGATTTAACAGGGAGATGATACCTAACATCTATCTTTAATACCAAATTATTTAGAATTTAATTATTAATAGTAGCAATAAAATAGCCTGATTCATTACACCGATCATTTGTCTTTGATTAAAATCATTAACTGAAGTTTCTCAAATAGACGTACAAATTTTTATTCATAAGTTTGTCTAACTTTCATGCTGAATCCAATTTTTAAATATATTGTAACAAGATTTGTTTCATGCTGATTTTGCTCAGAAATATAATAAATTATTATTATGTACTAATAAATTTTATGTAATTTTCAGAATAAATCAAATATTTATAGTTCAGAATATACATAAATTAGTGCTTACTGATTTCGAGTTTAAAATCAATTTACATTTCTTGCAGTTTTAGATGAGTTCATGCATTATTAGCAAGGTTGAGGCCGAAGTTTTAAATGCAAAAACGTGTACGTCGGACGTTCAGCGCCGCTTTCCTGTAAGCCTAGGAGTTTGATAATAGTGTTTGGAATGTCGAGCATGATTCCACTGACTATCCAAACACCATTGTCAAACTTCTAGGCTTACAGGAAAGTGGCGCTGAACGTCCAACGTACACATTTTCGTGTTTAAAACTTCGGCCTCAACCTCGCTATTATCTTAGAAAAATAATGATAATTTCTGAATTTGTTGAAATTATAAAAATATTAATTTACATAATTTTTACAGAGTTTTTGAATATAAGAAAAAAATTAATTTATGTATTAAAAAATAATTTATAAAACAAATGTATCTTTTTGAAGACCATCTTAATAAAAATGTACATGTTCAAATAATAAATATAAAAATAATTTAGGAGAAAGAATATAGAAGTATTAATAAAAATTAATATATAATAAATATTGAAGTTATACTTAAATATCATAAAATAAATGTAATAATTTAACAAAAAATAAATTTTTTGTTAAAAAATTTACAAAGTTTATTTACTGTTAGATTATTTAATTTATGAAATAAAACTAAATTTTGTATGTATTCTGATTAATTCTATTTTTAATGAATCCTGAAGATGGTTTTCAAAAAGAGACATTTATTAAATAAATATTGCCGAATTTCTAAACATTCATTTACACGGCAGATCCAGTATAAAATAAGGTTATAGGGTTTAATTAAACAGTATTTTAAATCTGACTAGCATACATAATAACCAATTTATTTCAAATAGAATATGAAAAAAGTTAATATAATATTTTCAGCCATTTTTAACATATAATAAATGCCATTTTCTTATCAACAGTCCAAAATATATTTAAACATACTACAAAACACAAAAAATTCCTCATTAAAAGTAAAAAATTCACTAGGTAATTTTAAAATCCTTCATAATATGTAATGCATGTATATAAAAAGTTCTGAAAGTTGTAAGAGACAAACAACAAGACAATGAAGAAACCACTTATGTAACAACAATGTTAAACAATAGCTAGGAAAAAAAAAATGCACAACTACTTTAGTTGTATAGTTATAACGTTGTAAACAATATTTCTGATGGAAAAAAACTACATATCTACCGTTATTGAGTGATCGGGTAGCATGTGTATATCAGAAGTCTACTCAATTCTTTGGTCTTCACTATACAATTTCTGGCTTTAAAAGTATTTAAAGTGAATATTATGACAATCCATATGTATCTGCTAACTTATTTGTTGCGTAGTTACATTGATTTTGCTAGAAATGTTGCAAAATATAGCACTCAGTTTATTTAACAGCAAATATTCTATAATAAATATAATTGCAATATTGAATGGTTGTACACACATAATGTTTTTCTGTATTTTATTATTAGTTAACAATTATTTTCATTGAGAGATAAATCACCAAAATTCTACACTTGAATGTTACATTGACTAATTAAGAGTGTCTTTTGCCTTTCATAAATTTAAATCCACCATACAAGTTAACCCTGCAAATCTCAAAATATCAATCATATACCAAGAAAATTTATAAAAAATTATCCAGGAAGAACATCCATTCATTATATAAACTAATGAAAAATCTAATAATAAACTTAAATGTTATTTTAAGAAAAAATTTTTATGGAGAACTGATAAGTGACATTTATATTGTCATGAATGGCAAATGATTAGGTTAATCTTCAAATTCAGACATAATTCTAACTATTAAATGCATACATTGACTATTTTTATTATGAAATTCAGTATATATTGTAAACACAAAGTGTCTGGAAAATCATCTGGAACTACTTGGATGGAACACAAATTTACATGAAATATCATTTTACATGATACATGTGGCATTCAATCTCTTCATACAGCAACATCATGTTGTATATTACAATTTATTAGTAGTAGTTAGTAGAAAATTATTTGCTTTGTATAGGTTCACACTATTTAACTTTCTAATTGTTCTTGTAATTATGTAAAAGTATGTTTAAGATAAAAATAATTGAATATGCAATAATTATTTGTACATAGGCAGTTTTTTTTCAACCTCCGATCACCCATAAAACAAAAAACAAGTGTAAGTAACAAAATGAATTTATCATTAAAAGTTAGGTACAAACAAGGTTACTTTTCCACATAATCACCGTGAAGGTTGAGAAATTTGTCATATCTGTAAACGAGCTTTGCGATCCCTTTTTATAAAATGTTGCCGCCAGTTACTGAGATAGGTCTTAACGTTGTTTTGAAGATCGTAATTAGTCTTGAACCTCTGCCCTCCTAGCCACATTTTTCAGTTCAGGAAGGAGATGGAAGTCACTCGGTGCTAAATTGGGGCTTTACACTGAGGATTTAAAACGTTCCAAGCTGGGTGGAAGTCTGAAAGGTGGAATTCTTCACACACCTTAAATGTGTGAAGACTTCCACCTCTTCCCTGAACTGAAATATAAGCTAGGAGGGCAGAGGTTCGAGACTAATTACAATCTTCAAAACAACGTTAAGGCCCATCTCAAGTCACTGGTGGCAACATTCTATGAAGAGGGGATTGGAAAGCTCGTCCACAGATATGACAGATGCCTCAATTTCCACGGCGATTATATCAAAAAGTAACCATGTTTGTACCTAACTTTTGGTAATAAATTCATCTTGTTACTTACATTTGTCTTTGTTTTATGGACCACTGAAGGTTAAAAAAAAAAAATGCCCTTGTAAATTAACAAGATATAAATTTAAAAATAATTCAATGAATTCATGTAAGAGTTATTTTATTTCAACATTTTCAATATTTTGTTTCACTGATTTTTTTACTATCAGCATTTAACAATTATGTAAAAATTAGCCATATACCATCAAAAATGACGAGAGAAGAAATGAAACCTATAAATTGACGAACCATATCATTGAAAGTAATTTATTTTCTTCAATATAACTGAATTGAAACTCAAAAATTATTATAAATTTTATGATAAATCACTTAACCATTAATTAAAATTTAACAGACCAAATTCAAATTTTTTTTTAGAACAAGTATTGTAAAAATAAACATTCCATTAATAAAAAGGGCTACAGAGCTACAGATGTACAGATATGGGATATATTATTAAATTGTTAAATTTATTAATTTACAAAAGTCTATTTTAGAAATTAATACAAGTTCGTTAAACAAATGCACAATAATCCAAAATATCTGGTATTCCAACATTCTAATTTGGTATTCCACAAACAGGAATCTGTTCAGACACATGGTGTGCTAAAGATCACAAGCAGAAATACAATATGTGTGCTGGTAGAAAAATGCAGAACATCTGCAAATTCAGACTGCATGAAACTTATTAAATTTAGAAAAAAATGCAAAACTATCATTAATATTGCCATTATTCAAAATGCTATTTTGGTGTTTTCAATAACGCAGAACCACTCTGATCTCACAGGTACTAGATTAATAAACTTCTTCTGTACTAACATATTATATTTCTTTATTTTTCCATTAAATAATTTTGCATTCAATTTACCCATATTTGATCACATCTAAAAACTGAAAAGACCTACTGCAGAAATGAGTTCTAGAATAAGATATATTTTAGACTTGTTTCTGCTAAAGGTCTAAATCAGAGATGTCCAACCCACCGCCCGGGCTGCACTTAACATTTTTATGCGGCCCACTGCACCCTAAATTGTTTTAGGCACATTTTCATTTATTTTGGTAAAGAATGTTTTAAAAATTGTTCTCATTTCACTGAATACATTTGATGTAATGACATAATTGGTGCTAGAAAACTGTACTATCCCACATGCATAACATACTGTTGTGAACAATTCTTTTTGTGCATGAAAAACATCAAAACTTCAAACATTTTAAAAGCATATATTTATATAAGATACCTTTGTGGCCTGCTGAATCCATGTAAGTTTCTAATTTGGCCCATTAGGAAGAAAGGCTGTACAACCCTGGTCTAAACCATAAGCCAACAATAGTTAATTAATGAATGAATTGCTTAATTAGACTGATGACCAATTGGCAATGAAGATGGTCTAATCTAGGGGGTGACCAAACTTTTCAACTGTTAGGCCAAAGTGCACATAATTCTAAATAGGTGGTCCACATATTCTGTATATTCCATATAAGGGCTGCTCATAAATTACATAATGCAGATATGGGTTAGTGGGTATGTAGATAATTGTTATAATGGTTACCTGGGAATGGGATTGTATGCAAAAACATTATGTAATGCTAGAGTCTCAACCCTTCAGTAGCAGTATAACAGTATTTTGTTTCTCAAGTGTTTCATATTGAACCACACCGTTTATTTCACTGCTTTGTATATTAAAATAAAATAATCAAACCACCTTACTATTTCCAGCAACGTATTTAATAAATTAAAAACGTTTTCGACTATATTTAATAGTCTTCATCAGTTACGAACTTTAAAACGGAAAACGAACGTAAAATAGAATGTAAGCTATACAACGGTTTAAAAATTAAAATTAATTACGTAAAACGTAAATAAAACATAAAAATAAATAAATATTAAGAAATTAATCGTGGTAACGAATGAAATTAAATTAAAATTAATTAAAAAATAAAAATTAATCGTCATGGTAAAAAGATTTCCATGCGCAGGATAGACTTTCTGCGTCTCTATGGTTGATGCATCCTTTGTTGATATGCGCCTTGTAAATTTCAAGTTTTTCAATATGTTTAAGGACTTGTTTGTTGGTGGCTGTCCTAATTATAGATGCTTTGTCCCAATGTACATTAATATCTTGATGTTTAGCAAAGGCTGCAAGGACGGTGCTGTCCACGTTTTTAGTAATAGAATATTTATGTTCTTTAATCCTCTGTTTTAAAAGTCTCATGGTGGCACCAACGTAAACTAGCTCTGAATTAAAACGGCGATCACTTAATGGAATAGAATAAACTCCTGTAGTATTGTAACTGTTTCCTTTCTTCTTGTCATTTCGTAAAATTCTATAAATCGTCGGATTACGACGATAGGTAACTCTTAAATTATTCTTTTGAGATACTTTTTTAATCATCGATTGAAGGAAAGGAATATAGTTGAGAACTACTCTTCGTCCTTGGTTCTTAGTTGTAGGTTGCTTATTTGTTTGATTACAAAATTTATCAATAAGAGCATTAATTTCACTTATACGATATCCCTGTTGTACAGCTATTGTACGTATGTTATTTAATTCTCTGTGTGTGTCAACCATACTCGTACAATGGGTATAGGCCCGCTTTATCCATGATCGAAAGGCTGCATTCTTAAAATTATGAGGATCAAAGGAATTCTTCGGTATAATAATAGGAAGATAGCTAGGCTTTCGATAAATATTTGTCCATATTTCACCATATTTACAAGTTATGGACAGATCCAGAAAATTTACGTTAATTTCACTTATCTGTTCCAATGATAAAGTTACACCATACGGGTTGTTATTCATTTTGTTAAGGAAATATTGAGCCCTATTATTATTCCTCCAAATGATGAAAACATCATCCACGTATCTTGCATATACAAGTATGTCATTTATAAAGACGGGCAGAACATTACTTTCTAATCGCCGTAATACTAGTTCACATAATAACGGAGATATCGGACTCCCCATTGGAACCCCTCTTTCTTGTAAATATGTGTTCCCTTCAAATGCAAAATACGAAGTATAACAAATTAGGTGTGCAAGCTCTAAAATATGTTGGTGGTACTTTGTTGCATTATTAATGTTAGTAAGAAGGAAGTCTCTCAGCTCGCAAAAACAATAATGCTTTGTATATTATTGATGTAATTAATAAAATAACATAATGTTATTCCTTAATTAATATAATTTGGGAGGTTAATCAAGGATATGCATTACACAATTTTTGGGGTGAGTATATATATGTGACAGTATAATGGAGTATTACAAGGGTATGGGATGGTAGTCGAAAAGTATAAAAATGGCATTATGTAATTTAGGGACAACCCCATAATACAAAAAATTTGTTAGTAAATAAGGATACATACAAATTGATATTCAAATTACATTATTAAATATTAAAAGTAGATTAATGAAAGAATAAACAATCATTAATTTAATAATAGTTATAAGAAACAAAAGCTTAATTATGTAAAAATTACTTTACATGTTTACTTCAAAACACAGTTTTAAATTTCATTATGTTAAAAAAGTAAATAAAATTATAAAATGACTAAATTTTTCATAACAAAAAATAATTATCATTTCACTATAATTTTTTAAAATTATTTTAAAATATTTTTCTAGCTATAGAAATACAAATGATAAGTTATTAGAAGTTTATCAATTTAAGAAAGAATAAAAATTATTACCATTTATGCAGAGAATAATAATTAATCATCATTATTATCATCAAGATAAAAAAGTAAATTTTGAAAGAATAAAATATTAATCACAATATTTTTGAAAAAAAAAAGCAGGAAATTTATTCCTCCAGATAATACCCTACCTGAGTAAGTTTATACATATCACAGGATGTCGGATAAATGGCAGATGACAGCAAAGATAGGTAATTTCAGTGGAAGGAAATGGGTGTCCCTATTTATTTTACATTAGCTAAACTGCAAGTAAGAGGCAAAAGTTAGAGTAGCTGTTTAGCAGCATTTCCCGGATATAAATGAGCTTCCAGCTACTTTTAAAAATTATTAAAATCAATTTTGTAATACATAAAATTTTCAACTTTAATATATTTAGAAAAATAAACTTTGCAAATATATATTATTTGAGAAGTGTTTTATGAAATGAATGTTTTTGCCTTGTTTAATAAGTCACTTTCAAAACAAATATAGTTATAATTATGAAATAAGTATATGGTAATCATTTAACAATATGAAATAAAATATTTATTCTATTCTACATCATTAAATGTTCTAATATATGCAATTTAAACTTAGGTATCCTGATGACGATTTGCTAAATAAGTTAGTAATTTTATTTGTTTTACAGAAAAACTACAGTTGATTTCTAAAGTAGTTAAAAATAAAAAAAAATATGCAAATTTTAAAATAATTTGAAAAATATCGAAAATAAAACATTTCTTTATTACATTAAGTAATTAATGCAACTTTTATTTATTTAAAACAAACACTTTTAGCATCCTGTATTCAATATGAAAATATAATATCTCAATAAAACGACTTACTTCTGACTCGAAACCAAAATAGTGCTTAGTTCAATATAAGCACTAAGCACTGTTTTGGTTTCGAGTCAGAAGTAAGTCGTATATTTTACAGTGTGTATAGATGAGATTATTTATCTTTTCTAGCAACATGCACAGATTTACATATTGTGCATACATCCTGTGATGAATCTCACTAGATCTAAGGACTTTGGCTACCAAGAATTGAACAACAGTTTGCTTTTCAATTGCAGTCTGATATGGACAATGCCATTTTGTAAACCATGTAGTAGATGCAAATGTCACCTGGCAGAGATGACTATTAGTACAGGGATGCATTACTGTATACGCTTCTATTATTATTAGTCTCGACTTGTATGCTCTATTTTATTTTTCTTCAACAGCACTACTAACCTTATTTATTTCATCTGCCTCATATCAATAAAATAGATCAAGCAGCAAAAAATTATCAGCCTCAATCATAAGCAACAGCAATTAATTGCAAAGCATTTGGATTTTATCTCAAGTTGAAAAACAAGTTTTACAATTCGTATTTAAAAAGATATTCTATTAGAAAACAATACACTTTCAACAGTAAAGTCAAACATTGTAATATAAATTTCATTCAGCAAAAGTTATTCATTACGTGAAATACTTTGGAGATCATAAATTTTAATAGTTTAATAGATTAAAAATTCATGAATTTTTTAATACAAATTTCCCCCCTCTAACAATTGGAAGTTGCATAAAAAAATGAATAATATCACTAATTATTTATACAGTAAATTATTTTAAGCTATTAGTCTATGAATAAAATATGTTAACCATTGCTTAATTGCAGAGAAACTTAAATGATTTATCTAATTCATATCATCGAATCTTCAAATAGCTGAAGAGACCATCAATTACAATGAACTAATTATATTTAAATATCTTAAATATCTTAAATTTAAAAACAACATTGGTAAAACTTATTATAATATTCATTGAATCAAGACATACTGAGTACACGTAATCATAGTATTTTTGTTAGAAAGTTGAAAAAAATATTCAGAAATTGCATTAATAGTATAGTAGTTTTTATATTTTCTATGAAAATTATCACTGAAGTTATCATTGTGCGAGCGCAATTTTTTCTAGGAAAAAAAAAATTACTGATATAGAAATGTATTCTAGAGAAAAAAATATATATATTTTAGTGAAAGAAATACTTAACAGCAATATGTAATGAACATTTAAACCTAAATTGAAATAATTATAAAACTTTAACATATTTCATAAACAAACAAAAATATTAATTTATTCATATTCCCGAATATATCCTAAAACTTTCACATACTTATCATGAGTAAAAGAAAGAGAAAAGGAGAGAGAATTACTACATATATGAAAATATTCTACTTAATCTTTTAGCAATTTTAATTAATTTTTTTTTTTTAAGTTTATCAAACAGATCATTCCAAAAATAAAAACAGCACATCTTCATTAGCAATAATGTGCAATGATTAATGTAATCTAGTTCAAGTTTTCATTCAATTAAATTTATAAAAATATTCAGTTTTACATTTAAAATTAAAAAATATTTTATTGTTGCAGTTAAAATTGTTTTAAGACTTCTGAATTTTATCACTTTAGCATTGTCCAACTACATGGACCATCAATCACAATCCTGGCTTATCAACCAGAGAATAAAATCAGTATATTCTCGGTACACTACTTATTACAAAATGTACTGTATGTTCACTTGAAGATATGTTAAATTACATAATAATATTCTAAAGATAAATCAAAAATAAATGTATTTATTCTTGATTAATCATAATAAAAAGTATTTCAGATGTATATATGCACACACATCTTTACTAACAAAGCTATTTGATTTACACTCTTTTAATAAGCTTATTTTGCTAATACTCATCAGTTATATGGAACCTACCGGACTTTGAGCCAGACGCTCCCCGGCCTCCAGGTAAGTACTATTTTGATCTTCTACCTGTCCTAACCTCTTTTTACTTCTGCTGGAAGACGGCCTGCACAGTTTAAAACGTATTGTGTATTCGCTGCTCAACCAGCAACACTCTCTTCCTGCGTCGGCAGTCCGTGACTGACGACGCACTAGTTTGCTTCCACTAGTGGGAAGGCTTGCCACCTCACTAGTCTGTACTTCCCCTTCTCCTCTTCTTGGTTGGTTGCCTTGGTGCCCCAGGAGACTTTTCACATCCCCTTTTCTCTTTCTACTCACATTTGATCATGACAGCCAAGCCGAAAGTGACAGTCAAAAAACAAATTCTTACTTGTCTCAATTGTTTTTCTACATTAATTCAAATTGAATTTATTTATTACAAGAAGAATAAATAAATTCAATTGGAATTAATGTAGAAAAATAATGTGAAATGAAGGACATTTCACATATTTTAGCTGTGATGCACAGTAGCAAGGATGAGTATATTAGTAAGCAAAGGGTACAAGTTATACGAATTAAACAGGATATGAAGATTATCCTAAATCACTGGAGTATATTTTCCTCAAATACTCTAAAAACGAATTTGGATAACATGCAGCTCCCAGCCAAAATTTGTGAAAACTACCTGTAATTTTTTGAAATCCGAATAATGTGAAAAGTTTTTATTCATCTGAACAGAAGTAGATATAAGTAAATGATTAAAAATTTAAATATGGTGTAACAGAAGTTTCAAAATATGTCAATACACAAGCACACAATTAAAATCATAAAATATGACAGCTAAAAGATAGTCTCATTTAAATTATATTTCATTAAAATAGTTCAAATTAACATTAATACTATAAAAGATAAGTAACTGTCTTTCGGAATTAGAACGACTTTAATTAAAAATATCCAACAACGAAAGACAGTCTCTTATTATCTTTATTATATTGTGTAATTTTCGGCATCAAGTGCTTTACGAATTTCTAAACATTAAAACAAACTGAAAAGAATTTACATTTAAAATATAATAATAACTGAAATATATATTACCTTTAAACAAAGGAAAATGTTCAATTTTCATCTTTAAAACTTAAAATTCATCAGGATTTGTTTATTTTATTTTATTGAAATTCTTGAATTTCAATCTCTTGCAATTAAAAGTTTACAAATAAAATAAATGACCTGTAATTTTCAAATTTTTAAATTAATATTTTTTAATATTTTAAATTATAAATATATATTTTCAATGTAAAAAATTCATTAAATGAATTGATATATTTTGAATATTCAACTTTATTTTTGAATATAAAATTTGCTCAGATCATAACTTTAGGTATAAAAATTAATGATAAATATTGATCATTTTCTTAGTTTAATTTGATCGTAAATAATTTTATTAAAGCGTTTATTACATCATTATAAATTTTGTTCGTTCAGAAAGTTTTAAATAGTCTTTGTATTTCTACTTGCAATACAGTATTTTCACATTTTGATTATATTATTGTTGTAATAAATATGTTGATTATAAAACAATTTACAGCCAAATTAGACTTACTGGTGATTAGTTCATCAAGGACAACTGTATGCTCTTGTATAGAATCCAGGAATGTGAAGTCAGGGAGAAATACGATTCCCGAGTAAGTATTTATTATCAAATTGACTAGACTGCTGACTCAGGCTCTCTTTTCCTGGTAGAACCTGTGTAACGTATTGCAATTTATTTTTTTTAACGGACACTCTTTATTACTGGCAACAAACATAAAATGCATTACGTCTAATGAAAAAACCTGCCTCCACGCAGAGAAACTTATTAGAAAACTTGAAAAAACATAGTTGCTTTGCCATTTTATAAATTCTGTAGATTCTATACAGGGGTAAGTCTCGAAACCGAACAAGGAGTTTGTATTAGCAAATTATTTCCAAAGAAACAACGACAACTAATGTTTAACAAACAACGAATTATTCAAATAATATATTAATTTAATACAATAAGTAAATGAATTAATTGAATAGAAAACAAAGTACTCGACTGTAATGTAAAAATTACGAAAATACACTGATTTATTTTTGTTAAAACATAAAAGTAAAATAATTTTAAAACTATTATAAATAATTATACATCATAAATAAACCTGTTTTTTTAAACTATAATTGGGTTTACTGGTCGTTCAGAATAAATATGTTCAGATTACCATTGTATTTGAGATGTGATGCTTTGTAACTATTTGTTCCTATCAGACTTTGTAATTTTGAATTAATCTTTGATTCATAATGTACTAGAATNAACGTTTCTGGAACGTTTACAATCGTTCTATAATCGAACCAATATTCGAATTTTATGTTCGAATTTAATTCGAACAAAACATTCGAAATTGAAAGCCACTTTCAACCACTTTCAGCCTCATATCTCCCGCACCCTTATAGCTATCAAGACGCAACCACCCCTATGCACGAATGGAGACTTGGGGCTACCACCACATACAAACACCATTCATGTGCGATGTGTAGTTTTTGCGGAAAAGTGAAATATAGGGACATACATCTAGATTTCATTTGCATAGAGGCGAGTAGGAAATGTAATTATATTTACATTTCTTTTCTCGTATAATTTCCAAAGTTTTCATCTATCATTCCAGTTTTTAATGTAATGTGTAATTTTTGAGTCCTTTGTCATTCAAGAAGATTTAAATTAATAAATTTTGTGTCTTGCAAATTGAGATGAATATGACAGTGAGAACTTAGAACTAGCTTCTTCCTACCAAAGACTATTCTGCAACTTGAAGCATCAATAACAAACAAGAACAGAGAAACCATGGTCAACTTCTGAATCAATGCAAATTCCAAGGAAAGGAAATGTTTTGATATATGCTCAAAATGCGAAAAAAGTTACCCTATAAAATGTGCATCGGAAACAAATATGTCACTGTAGTTTGTGTCAACCGTGTCAAGTAAAAAATATTGAGATATCTGTCACAATACATCTTATGTAAATTTTTGTGTATAACAAAAATAAATTATAACCTATTATGATTATAATAATACGAAAGACATTATTACTTATTTATATATAATTTCATAAAACAACTGAACCATTTATGTTATAAGCTTTCTTTTTAGAATAATAAAAACAAGCAATAAAAATAAACATTAAAATATCTGATTATTTGTTATAAAATTTATATTTTTAGTCAATACAAATTAAAATCTAAAAAATTACAATAAATGTTAATAAAAACATTATCAGATAAAAACTTTTATGTAACTATTTTCATTAAAAAAGTGAGTAAAAGTATACTGAATTTTCCAGAGGAGACAAGAGTGCATCAGCTGTCCTATGATGCCTTGAAAGTATGGACATTCTAGCATTAAAGCTGATTAAATTTTATACAAACATAAATATCTAAAAATCCAATTATTAGTTTAGAACAAACAATTACCAGATTATATCGTGCTTAATATATATAATGTTAAGTAACTTGGATATCTCAAGGCTAAATCACTTAACATTTAATTATTTATGGTAGCATTACTAACACATCACTCAATAAATCTCCAGTCTGACACATATATGGCAACACTGTTGACAGACCCATATGATTTCTGGATAGTACCAACCTTCAAATGATACGTGTCAAAATTTCCTGACATTCTGACAATTAGTTTACAGGTTACAGTGGTTTTAGTGACCCCAGTTTTGTAATTTTCAAAACAATAGATAAAAAAAATTTTGTGTGTTGATTAAACATTATTTTTTAATGGGAAAAAATACTGTTGAAGTCAAACAGTGGCTTGTTAAGCGTTTTGGAGACTCTGCACCAAGGAAATCAACTATTATTGACTGGTATGACAAATTTAAATGCAATCGCACAAACACCGATGATGCTGAATGCTCTGGTCGCCCAAAATCGGTAGTTGTTCTGAAAAACATAAAGTCCACAAAATAGTTTTGAAAGACCATAAAGTGAAGTTGTGTGAGATAGCTGACACCTTAAAGATATCAGAAGGTAGTGTGTTTACAATTTTATACTAAAATTTAAGCATGCGTAAGTTGTTTCGGAAGTGGGTGCCGCATTTGCTCACACTGGACCAAAAACAACAATGCGCAGTGGTGATATTCGAAATATTTAACAAAGGGTTCGCTAACAGAAAATTTTTCCTTAACAATTTTTTTTCGCTCAAATGATGCATTAGCAACATTAGCGCAAAAACTGACCTTAAGATATCCATATAAATAAAAAAGATATATATTACATTCGATGATAAAACTGACATAACTACGCGGTAAGTCACGAACACCGACAAACAAAATGGAAGTTTTGGTTAGAAATAAATAATACTTTTTTCTTGCGATATATCTAATAACAGATGTCATTGTCTCTCAAAATACAATATCTTTTTTATTTTGCTGTCAATAGCCCGACACGTGTTCCGCAGCCATCTTGTATTTTCTCGTGTGCGTGGGATTGTGGGATCTCTCTTATGATGGATCTAGTTTCAAGAACTCTCTTGAGTCGATCGCGATTAAATCTCGTTTCAGTCGAGATTGAAACGGTCGATGGAGGTTATATGCGAACGGCGACAATTGGAACATGGCGAACGGGGTATAAGGCTCTAGTTTAGTAGTGTTACAAAGTATAATACGCATATTTTAATATATTTTTTTTAAAAGAAACAAAACCACTGAGAAATGTTATGTGTGTTTAACAGGGTTCGGAAAACTTTGAAAATGTTAACAACAGATTCGGCCGAACCTGTGCGAACCTGCTGAATATCACCACTGAATGCACCAACAATTCAGAGCGCTGTTTGGAACTGTTCAAGCGAGATAAAAAGGATTTTTTGCGTCGGTATGTGACAATGGATAAAACATGGATCTATTACTACACACCTGAATAAAAAAAATCGTCAGCTGAGTGGGCAGCAGCCAGTGAAAGTCATCCAAAGCAACCAAAAACTCAAAAGTCAGATGGCAAGGTTATGGCATCCGTATTTTGTTCATCGACTGTCTTGAGAAAGGTAAAACTATCAATAGCAAATATTACATGGCACTATTGAATTGATTGAGTGTAGAAATCAAGAAAAAACACCCTCACATGCAAAAGAAAAAAGTGCTGTTCCACCAAGACAATGCCCTGTGTCACAAGTTGATGAAAATGATGGTTAAATTGAATGAATTACGCTTTGAATTGCTTCCTCACCCACCATACTCTCCGGATCTGGCCCCCAGCGACTAGTGGCTTTTTGCAGACATCAAAAAGATGCTCCAGGGAAAGAAATTTAGCTGAAATGAAGAAGTGATTGCCGAAACTGAGGCCTGTTTTGAGAGCAAAGACAAATGGTTCTACAAAAAAGGCATCGAAAAGTTAAAGGAGCGTTGGAATGTATCACTCTTGAAGGAGAGTATGTTGATGAATAAAGTCAAATTTCTAAAAAAAAAAATTGTTTTTCTTAGTTAGATCAGAGACTTATTGAGTGATGTGTTATAGCCCAATATAATCAGGCAATAGTTTGGCTTTAATTGAATCTTTTTTATATTTTGTTTATTTAAATAATAAAAAACTTATGACTTCTGCAGAGCATAAGTCTAGAGTTATTTTGTATTATAGTATAAATTTGTCTTTCTGAAGTTATTTCAGGGAGTACAGTAGATCCCCCTATAAGACGGGTTCCTATAATTACGATTCCTATAAGACGGCAAAAAAATTGTGCGGTATCCGTAAAAACGGTAAAAAAACTTCTATAATTACGTAAAACGTCATCGGGCAGCCGAACTACTTTCCGCCGTCTAGCGCCACGCTACAGACAGTTTAGGCGGGTAAATTGAGTTTAGTATCGTCTGTACATATAATTATATATAAATTAGGTACTGTATATATAATTATATATTAACTTAATTTATTGTAACTTTATTATAATTATATATATACTTTCCGCCGTCTAGCGCCACGCTACGGAGAGTTTAGTCGAGCTATCGTCTGTACAGTATGTAAATTAGGTACCGTAAGTCTAATACAGTACTGTAATTTTATACATTTCTTGTGAAAGAAACATTTCTTATTCAACGGCGATTAAAATTATTTATATTAATGATGTCTCCAAAGTTCAACAAAGTTTTCACAGAAAAATAACATCAGAAATCGCGGCCGCGGTTTGCTGTGCTGTTCTGTGACGAAAACAAGCTTGAGCAATGGCGATGTAGAATGGTGCACACTCGGTATGTAATCCTACAATTTTTTGTTTATAACGTAGTTTATACGGATTATTTCCAAAAAAAATATACGTATTTTGGAAATGTTGAGTCGAATTAGTCTAGAATCGATTAATTTTATGGAAGAAAACCTTTCAAACAGCCGTAGTCCGTAAACTTCACACGTGTCAGGCTGTGATTGGCTGCGATTCCTACAAAATTGATTCATAAAGAATGGAATGTATCTACCGTCTTATAGGGGGATCGACTGTATTTAGTATAAGTGATATATAAACAATAAAAGTTGAGCAAAAAAATTACTGTTTGTAACAGAAATTTGTAAATTTAAAACATTCATAAACCACTTTTAAAGAAAAAAAAATGATATAACACTGGATTCAAGAATTTTATTCATTTTGTTGTATATTAATATATGTGTGAAAATGCGATTATTGGAAAAAAAGATGATTATTTTCATTTTTCTGAGAAATATGAAATTAATTTTAAATTCATACACAATATCCTTTCTGGAAAACTTAAAAGAATAATTGAGCAATAAGATACTGTAATCAAAAATAACTTCCTTCAAGAGAATTATAAGGAACTACAAAGTAATTGGTAAAAGTAATTTTTTAATTTTAAATTCCCCAAAATAATAATACTAAAGTTGATTAAACTAGTAAAAGTCAATGAAGTACTAACATTTTTACTATAGCAGTTGAACTTGAAACTTGAAATTGAGGTGACTTAGAAAATCTACAATAGATTTTCTCAATTATTATATTAGAGTGAAATTAATACACTAATGAGGAGCTATGAAAAAGAGCAAATAAATTTAGAATTACCCACTCAACTACAGTATATATGCTTATTCAGATATTAATTAAGTTTAAGCAATGTGCAATCCAAGAATAAATTCCAAAGTGAGGTTAAATGACTTACATTAAATTCCTTTTCGACTTTTTAAAAATTAAATTTTAATATTAGGTAACTATTATTTAAAAATAAAGAACCCGAAAATAAATATTGACTACTTTGAACATTATTTGGCAAGACATGAAAAATAGAACAAAGCATGTTAATAAAAAAGATTATATTAGAAAGATATAGATAAATTGTAATAGAAATTAAGAATTATCAAATACAGTAGAGCTTCGAAAACTCGGCCTAATGTGGACCGAAGGGTGGCAGAGTTTGTGAAAATGCCGGGTTATCGGGAATGGGGTTAAAAAAATAAGTACGAGTGTTTCCTCAGAAAATACTGTACTGTACTTGTATGTATTGTTTACTTGAGAATACAACAGAGAATAAACTGCCCAAATACCCTTAAACAAAGGAAAAGTAGGTCCTTTATGAAGGCATAGAGCCTTTACTACATGAAAATGAAAATTAATGTATACACTGTGTACAGTAATTTACCTGATAAGACAGACCTCAGAAAAATACTTTATGAGGCATAAAGCTGTCTTTATCATGAAAATTAATTAAGGATTTTTTGCCCTGCCAGGGTGTGGCCGAGTTATCCGGAGTGCTGAGTTTTTGAGGCTCTACTGTAACATGACTAGATTTACTATTGGCCTAGAACTTGGTTAATTAATTATACATATATTACATAATTTGGACTAAAAGGTAAATGGTTCTTCATCGTGTATTAAATCTAATAATTTGAAATTAATGTATCTGCATGATAAACAAGAGTTGCGGATTCATGTTCAGCTCCGGATCAATCTTTTCTTCCAAATTAATCTAAATTGACTTATTTGTAATTATTAAATTTACATCCTATGATTGCTGGAATATCTTTATACCCAGAATTATTTTTTAACAGAAATGAAAATAATTGAATGTATTCTATCTATCAGAGAACATTTGAGTAAGATATTAGCATGTTGAAGAGAATAACAAATATAAAATCAGCACTTGGATTTCCCAGATATGAGTACAGCAGTTAAAGATGACACCTAGTGATTGTGTTTGGGACATTTTTAAAGAAGGCCAAGTAGACTCTTAAGAAAGGTCAATGCTAGCAAAGTTTCTTTTGTGCGTTTCTGATTTTAACACGTTTTTAAGGCTTGTCTTTTTATTTTTGACATTTCAATTTCAAATAAATATATGAATGAATCAATATAACTCAAATAAGAATATTTGACAAATAAAAACAGAAATGACAGTTTAATAATTAAGGATAAGTGACAAGTAAAAATTAAGCTATAGCTAGAAGAATGACATTACTCTTCATATTGTATGATTGCTTTATGAATATCTACAACAAAATTAATCTTGCTTAAGGTCAGATTTTACGTGAAGACAACTTCATTCAAGATTTTGTACAGATTTTCTCCTATAATTTAAATAAAGATTTTCTTCTTCTTAAGAAATATAGAAAAAATGGATATTCCATAAGCAGTTAAAAGTCAATATATTTCTATAATTTAAATAATATACTACATATTCAAATTTAATAATTATTTTTTTGAACATAACTATATATATTCACAGTTATTTCGATATTAAAATGAATTAAGTAATATTAACTTAAGCTATTTGTTATTAATGAATAAAATTTTTAAAATTGTGTTCTACTTACTTCTGATATAATAACATATAAAATTTATTTTCATTTCAGCTGATGTTCTAAACAAACATTTAATGTTATGGTTGAACATTTGATATATATTTTACTCTGTAAAGAAAGAGAATTATTTAATAAAAAGTTATAATTAAACAATTTTATATGTAATTTTACAATTTCAATGTAATTAACTGTTTCTAACTTGAATTATACCTAGAGTTATTTCAAATTACATAGTACAGTAGAATCCTGAAAACTCGGCACTCGATAACCCGGCAGTCTGGATAATTCATCCACAGGGCAAAAACACCCCTAGTTAATTTTCATCATAGACAGCTTTATGCCTCATAAAGTATTTTTCTGAGGTCTGTCTTATCAGGTAAATTACTGTACACTGTGTATTCATTAATTTTCATTTTCATGTAGTAAAGGCTCTATGCCTTCACTTTTCCTTTCTTTAATTAAGGGTATTTGGGCATCTGATCTGATGCCCAAATATCTGATGTATTCTCAAGCAAACAATACATACAAGTACAGTACAGTATTTTCTGAGGAAACACTCGTAGGCCTACTTATTCTTTTTTAACCCCATTTCCGATAACCTGGCATTTTCACAAACTCTGCCACCCTTCGGTCCACATTAGGCCGAGTTTTCGGGACCCTACTGTATTTCAAAATGGCTTCTTATATACAGAACTAAAATAGAACAAAAATCAGTAATATTGCAATAAATTATGCATATTTTCATTAATAACATAAAATATTAAACAGGTTTTTGGAAAGATGTAATCAAAAAACAAATATACGCTATCAACTCAATTTTATTAATAATGTATATGGAAGAAAACTGCAAACATCATTTAACTTCCTTTAAACTTAAAATAATCGCTTTCAAATAATAAAAATGCGAGATGTTATTTCTAACCTTGATATTAACAAAGTTTTGATAACTTATACATATTAAAACTGACATATTTTAAAAGTAATACATTCAAAATCCTGAATTTGAAAAATAGACTTATTTGTTTTCTTTCAACTGCTTAATATTTACATTACATACTAATATAAATATACATCTCCCAGAATATATATATATATAATGTGACATGTGATTGAACTAAGACCACAGTGTATATATAGATAATTTTTTTTAATGTAAAATATATGCACATTCTGAAATGTGAGAAGAGGATAGTCACAAATTTGAGACCAGTCTATCTCTGAAAATCATACACATCATTTATCAAAAGTAATTTTAATTTGTATCATGCTTGTTAGATAAATTTCGGACCCTTTGTACTTGGAACTAAACTAAATGATCCCATCAATACCTTTGTCTGAGTCTGCAAATACATTTATTTATTAATTCATACAAAGATTTTAAATTATTTGTAGTGTTTTAAAATCATTTTTGGTGTTGAATGTTTTTAAAATTATACATAAATTACAGGATCTTGTGGAACATATTTAAAATGAAGGCAATAAAATCAGTTAATGTTAACACTAGCTTTCCAATTTCAATCTTACAAAATACATACAACCTTACTAACCATTTTGTAAACATTGATCTAGTTTATTATTGAATTAACTTTCTATTAAATTATTCCTTTCGGTTGATTTACTCATTAAACAAAATTTGAATTATAAGTAAGGATTAACTCCTCACCGCCCATGAAGTCTGTTTTGGCAATCACAGTTTTATTAACCATGGCTTTCAAGCGTAAAACTCCTGCAGTTTGTGGTGAATGTCTATATTCATGCACTAATATCTTGTAATACTTTGGAATGTATCTGTGTATACATCTATATATATCTTTATATTATATATTCGCAATGTAATATAATGTAATAAACATGCTAAAGAAACACAAAGTTTAAAATGAGTTCATCAGAAATCTCAAATCACTTATTAGATCAAATTTTTAAAACAATTTAAAATCCAAGAACTTTTGAGTCTTGCAGTCTCATCTGATTTTATTTCATTCAATTTACTTGTTTTTCTTGTTTAGAACCTATATATATATATTTTATATTTATATATAATACTTTATATACTTTATATATTTATATATATATATAAAATATATAAAGTATATTTTACATTTGCTATAAAATAGAATTTATAACAAGAATCTACTTGATAAATCACAACCTTCAGACTGTCAAATGGCTTTTTATGGATTATAATAAATTTAAATAAACAATTTCAACACAAAATAAATATTCTACTTTAACACATCTAACATGTTTTATTTGAATGAATCAGCAATTTTGAAGATTTATAAAAGTGAATTATAATTTAGATTAATTTACAAACATTTCTGAAATATGTGAAATTTTTGTTTCTAGCACACTTTGTTTCTACAGTTTAGTCACAAAGTACAAACGTTTTTGGTCATCTAAACTTTGTTATCAACAAAGACGTCACTAGTAAGAAGAAATCTATGCAAACAGTGACGCCATTTGAATATCTGCTAACTGACGTTCCAACCGACCTCGAAGAAGGCCTTTCAAAACAGCTGAAAACATTTGTATTTTTTGATTAAACTGCTAGAAACAAAGTGTGAAAGGTTTTGTCTTAGTCATTTTAACCTGTTATAGCTTCAAATGCATAGATATGTATTTTAAACTCTTTCATAACTTTTGTATTCACAGAACATCAAATCATGAGTTATAACAACAAATAAATTACTTTTTGGAGACCAATCTGAGAAAACAGTTCCCTCTTCTAACACTAAGTACTTTGAAGCCAGTCAAATTCATCTTCGGGTGCCAACATAACTGCAACTTTCATTTTCAAATAAATGTCTGAGGCATTTGATGTTTTATGTGTTTTCAAAATCTCATTCTATGTTTTATTTAAAAGAACTGTTTTCTCAAATTGGTTTCAAAAAACTAGTCTGTTAATAGTGAGGTTGCGGCCAACGTTTTCATCTCTAAAATGTGAACGTCGAGTGCCGCTATCTTGTAAGCGACGTTCGACGTTCACATTTTAGAGACAAAAATGTAAGCCTAGCTAATATAACGTGCAAGTTTCATATGGATATTAAGGATTGAATCAATTTTTTTACACAGAATAAATGAAAAATTTTTCCCAAATATAATAAATAAAATATTATGAAATTAGTAATGTTTGTAACAAACATGCAACAAACAAAATTTCACTCAATCATATGCAAAACTTAAAAATTCCATTTGCTAAAATTTCAAAATAACTATATATGAAAGTAATGAAAAATTTTATACAAATAAATTACTTAAAAATAAACCAAAATTCTTATTTATTTAAAATTTATTTATATTTCAGAATATCTTTTATAAATAATTTCGGATAAAAAGAAAAAAAAACATATATAATCTTTATAATTTCAAATCTTTAAAAGTTGCTACTGAATTCAATTGTAAATGATTCAATGTTTTAAAATTTTCTGATTAAATAAAATCAAAATATTGAACGCATTTTTAACACACATGTTAAAATACCTTTTATGAAAGTGTTTCTAAATACATTTATTATTCGTTGTAGTATTTCTCAATGTTAAGAAATAAAGCCGTAAAATTATTTAATTTCTGTATAATTCATTACAGTAATTATATATTACATAAAAATTATCAAATTATTCATGAATATATTCTTTTATAATAATCGAAGGTATCGTTTAAGAACTAGATAATAATAATATATATATTATTTACAAAATTAAGAGTATAAAATGTAGATATAAACAAAGAATCATTTATCTCTATATTAAAAAAAAATTACATAATATAGGCTAACGTTATAAAATAGTTAACGTGACAGACGGAAATAAAGAGATAACATCGACTTTGTAAAGTCGGTATGAATTAGAGGGGAGGTTTCCTAACTTAGATAGAGCCAAAGAGTTCCTAGAACATTCCAAATCCATCATACTAAAAGAAGATCCTACTTCCACGGTGTTAAGAAAAGCATGCAAAGTTATAGCTTTGCCTGGAATAGTGGAATCGTTAGATGGTCCTCTCAATCCTCCAAAAAATGTCACCTGCCCTAGATTATTTTTTGAGGTAAAAATGCATAAACCATCCTGGACGCTAAGACCACTAGTCAATAAAAGATCCCATCCCACGTACCATCTCGAGGCTGCGCTAGCAAAACATATAACTTCTTTGCTTCCACCTTCTGAATTCGTAACACATGCCTCCACTGAAGCTAAAGTTACCATCTTACAAAAATTAGGAAACCTCCCCTCTAATTCATACCGACTTTACAAAGTCGATGTTATCTCTTTATTTCCATCTGTCCCGCATTTCAAGGCTTTCATGCAAGCAAATACTCTATTCCTCAATAGTTAACGTTCATTTTAAATTTCCATGCTACTTTTGAATAATAATTCTTTTGACATGATAATTACCTTAACTTTCTGTATATAAGACATTTATAAATGAATATAATGAAAACAAAATGATTCTTGCAATGTAATCCCACTCCTAACAAATTTGCATTACATATTAACTCATCCTATTTAGATACACCTTAAATATAAATACAAATATAATTATTTAAAAAAAAAAAAAGTGACTACTAAATGATGATCAAAGTAAATAGATCAATAATAAACAAAGAAACAAATTTACTATTCATATTTGTTATTGTAACTGATGTTTCACAATAATTATTTATTTACAATCAACTATACATATAAAATATAAAAAGTAAATAATGAATAATCAACATCATTGATTATTGGTTAACTTAATATAGCGACTATATAACACTACAATACAGATAATCTTAATACAACAGACACTTTAATTGATTTTATCACAAACACGGCAAGGAAGATCCATTAGTTGATATATATTTTTGATTTGATTTTATACAATTTTTCGTTCTGTTGTCGATTAATGACACCAAATATCTATAAAAATCAACATCGGAAAATTCTATTGAAATAAATAATTGTTAGTTAATTTAATTTCTTCACGCATGGTAAGAATTTGTCTGTATTTCATGTAGATAGAATGTTAATTATATACTAATATCTAAAGACGACAGATCCGCCAGCTTTGATTTATGTTCGAGATAGACTCCATACCGCTATTTCATGGATGATCTGTATTAACTCATTACAAATGGAGGGGTATCAATGACTATTTATCCTATAGTGGCATAAATAACTGATAACCGTTCGTAAGAATTATTTATCTTATGGGTATTAACATGTATTGAGAGAGCATTAAATATTCTATCTATAAAGCTTTAATTGATCATCACTCATTATTTAAAGCTATCAGATTAAAACAACATAAATATCTGACAATGATATTTGTTGTAGAAGAAAGAAAGAAAATGTTCATAGCTTAAAACAGTTTGATTTATCTTTAATTATATTTTTTTGTTAGTATTATATACACTGTATATGTGTTATATACTAAACAATTAGTGAAAATTTTCTATAAAGAAAATATTTTATGATGTTAAGACTGATATAAAATAATAATAATAATATATTAAAATATATTTTAAAAAAGGAGCGGAAAACCATGATTATTCACATGTAAAATTCCATTTTGATCTGTAATTTATGACTAAATCTAATAGACTGTCGTAAAGATAAATGCGAGATATCGTCGATGAATGATTTATAATTAATTTACAACCGAAAAAAGTACAGAATAACGGCATTTTTAATACAATTTTCCCTCCAGAAATGTTATCAAAAAATTATTTTATCCTAAATATGAAATATCAAAGCAAAGAAATTAATAATTGGATCGGAAGATCCCTCTCTCACTCTAACGAAATGACATTTTTTATAAAGTTAATTTTATATTTTAACGATTTGTGACTGACNTAATATTTCATATTAAAAAACAACAAAAAAAAATCTAAAATTTAAAGTCTGTTAAGATGATATTCTAAAGATTTAGAACATATTAGTGGCACAAGAATTTATAAAGATATATTAATTATATTTTTAACACCTACAAACCATAAAAAAAAAAAAAAAACACTTAATCATTCAGCAATTTAACACCATTATAATTTGACAAAACTGCATTAAAACTTAGTTAATTTACATAAATTTTAAAAACTCTTTTTATAAAATACTAAAATATATATTCACCGCCCACCTGTGGCACGGTAAAGCTTACAAACAGCTGCTACAACTTAATGAGCATGAAGTGTACAGCTGCACCACGAATTCATCTCTCTTGTCAACGATACATTTTCCACTAACGAATTCTTCCCAATTAATTCAACAAAAATGGTTGTTATATTTATATACGTAAACCAAACCTTTCCAGGTTTAGAAATACACAAAAAAACTCTGAATATATTGCTTCAAATATCGCAGCATGCAAGTTAACTGTACATGTAACTATGTCATTCACGTTACTATAGTAACAATAGTGCTGTAAACAGCTATACAACAGAGACATAAATTTACAATATTCTACACAATTAATATTAAAATACTAAAAAGTATTTTTTTCCCCTTCAATAATTTCAAAATTAAACCATGTGCAGGAACCACGTGTTTCGATAAGTAATCAGTTTCATATAGAGCATGTTTCATATAAGGTAGTGTTACGTATATATTTAATATACAGTATATATACGTACATAATTCAATCGAATAAACAAAATCGGTACAAAGTTGAGACGTATCAACAATTCTGAGTATAATATCTTGATGTTTAATACTGGGAAAAATATTTAGTAACATGCAAACCAACATGAACTGTTTATAAAAGTGATCGATTTTAATTTTTTTTCACTTCGTTTTCGCTTAATTCTTTCGACACGGATACTAAAAATAAACTTTTATTTAATTTAAAAAATAGTCTAGAAATAATAATAATAATATATTAAAATATATTTTAAAAAAGGAGCGGAAAACCATGATTATTCACATGTAAAATTCCATTTTGATCTGTAATTTATGACTAAATCTAATAGACTGTCGTAAAGATAAATGCGAGATATCGTCGATGAATGATTTATAATTAATTTACAACCGAAAAAAGTACAGAATAACGGCATTTTTAATACAATTTTCCCTCCAGAAATGTTATCAAAAAATTATTTTATCCTAAATATGAAATATCAAAGCAAAGAAATTAATAATTGGATCGGAAGATCCCTCTCTCACTCTAACGAAATGACATTTTTTATAAAGTTAATTTTATATTTTAACGATTTGTGACTGACCTATAAAAGTGTATCTAAATATTAAAGGAGGTCGCGAATATATTTTTATAAAAACAACAAACCGAATTAAATGTTTAGGACTCTGTACTCGATCTAAAAACTCAAATTTTCATCTAGTTCTTACTCGTTTGCTCGAATAAAAATGTAAACGAAAATTGTTTATTTTTATTTAATTATTTTCCCATTAAATTGGAAATAATTATTACGAGTGACAAGAAAAAGAGCTTCTCGCAAGTGTAAAACATGTGATATTGGGTGACTAGTATTGAGGAATAGAGTATTTGCTAGCATGACAGCCTCGAAATGCGGGACAGACGGAAATAAAGAGATAACATCGACTTTGTAAAGTCGGTATGAATTAGAGGGGAGGTTTCCTAATTTTTGNTTTTTTTTTTCTTTTTAAAGGAAATCGCCAATGTTGCTCTATTTATACATATATGCAATATACAAAAATTTAATAATATATATTTTATATACATAAAACATCCGAAATTTCGGAAAAAAAAATCAAATATTTTACATGTTCTACGAGGTGTTAAAGTTCAATAGTCCCCCCCAGCAGTCGATTTATTTAATTCATCTGCCTCTTTAAAGATGTTTTATTATTGTTAATTTGCTCCTCGTTATTTTATTATTATAAAAAATATAATCAATATGTATTAGAAACTGTTTACAAATCGTTATAAATTGGAAAAAATTAGCTAAACGATGAGAAAAGTGTTGCTTGCTGCTAAAGAAACTCAGGGGTGAAGCTCCTAAGTAATAATCAATATAATTATTGTTAACTTAGCTAATATTTTATCAAAATGTTGAGTTATTTTGCTTTTAATAAAAGCTAAAAAAGCTACTAATTCGAATATAAAAAGCTCATAAAAAAACATAATTTTTCATTTACACAAAAATTAATTTATAATGTTATCAAGTAGTAAAATTCCTATCTTAGTAACTAAAGTAACAGGATAAGAAAATATATTTAAATTCGAAAAAAACTTTTAGTACTTTCTACCATTTAAGAAATTAGAGAAATTTTCAGGGCGTAAAGAAAGCAAAAATATAGATTATTTCAATCGCCCCACTGTGTTATAGGTTTAACTGGTTTCACCCTTAAATAAAAGGGTAGATCATTCAATAGAAATATCAGGTCAACACCTTAGAAATTTTTGTATCGATTATACTAAATACGAAATTTAAGAAAAATAATATTTTGACACGTTTAACGCATGAAAAATCATTTAAAAAAAAGGACTGTTTAATCAACACAGAGTGATTTCACAACACACCGGTTGCCTCATTGTATTGGCAAAATGTATGAATAAAATGTATACGTCATTTTAAAATTTTACTTTCATTCTGTGTAATAATAAATCATCGAAATTTCATTAAAAATTAAAATCTGTATATTATTTTTAATACTGTGAGTAGCAACAAGTCAACTAAAATCAATATATTCTGTACTGTTATAATGATTATTAATTGACATATGTTTTTGTCTATTTAAAAAATTATCTCGTAATGACATAAAACAATGTTTAATTTATATATTTGAAGTGTTTAAATATAGTAAAAGATATTAAAATTAAAAAAAAAAAATACATAATTAAGGGATGGCCTCACTTCACCATATATACAGTACCAGTCGACCCCCCTATAACACTGTTGATTTTTCCGTTTTATATGAATTCCATGTTGTACGAGTCACTTAGATTTTACAAATACATGTGCCGGGCTGTGAACGGCTCACGTATTTGTAAAATCTAAGTGACTCGTGCAACATGGAATTCATATAAAACGGAAAAATCAACAGTGTTATAGGGGGTCGACTGTATACAGTACATCACTGCCGTTCATTTACACACAGACATTCTAGTTAGGTTTATCGGATTTCGGGATGGGGAGGATGATGGAGGCCAACCTCTAAAACATCAAAATGTATTGTCGTCAGATTTAGGAAGGTCCTTGAAGTTTCAGCCTTCTGTCTTAATTATAAATGGATGAAATTTAAGCTGCAAGATTTGTAGATATAAAAAGAAAGTGTAGGAGCTACATAAAGCCTTTTTTTTTAATGAAATAATCCAATCCATAAATTATACTTACTGATAATGGTAATTATATATATAATACAATCAGGTAAAACGTACTTATGACTGTTTAAAACTCGTTTTATTCGATTTTTAGTTCCGCATATACGTGCTTAATCGCATGTTTAAAATGAAAAAAAAAATAAATCAATCACACAAATATCGCCTCAAGTCAAAAATAATTGTGATAAACTATGGAAAAAACTCTAAAGTTCTGTTTAAATTAAAAAGATTTTAATAGCTTTATCATGTAAAGTCATTTTTATCTTACATTAAAATATGTTTTAAGTGATTTTTAATATGTAATTTTTTATTTAAAATTATATATATATATATATTTATTGTTAAACATGTTAAACATGGAAAGTAAGATGCTAGAAGTGAGCAATATTATATTAAGTTAAATAAATATGACACTATTCAGTAAAACATTGATTGTAACTGGATCACCACAAGAATTTTTACATGTCAGTAATTAATTTGTATCCTCAATTTTAGACACCAATATGCTAAATTCGTGGACTACCTGCGTGTAAATTATGTTTACAACACTCGGGGGGGTGGAATAGATGAGTGTGAAGAGAACAGTGGGAGGGCTTGACAAGTCCCCCTTGGAGAAAACTGAAGTTATATTTTAAAAATATGGAAATTTTATTACTAAAAAGAATTAGAAGAAACATTTCCTTACTCAGTAGTACATTAATATTAACAAATTCATATAAAGTTTATTGGTATTGTTATAGAAATCGATGTATCGGTATCAATATAAATGGGTTGAGAATTAATATACAAAAACTTCCGTTTGCAATCAATCTATGTTCATCTTGTTTACATTTATCCTTGTATCTTGTTTACAAAATCTAATCGTGTTTATCACTTTGCCTGTATAATGGACCGATAAGGTGGTTCAAAACAGGAAGTGTTGGAAGACGAGAAGTCCCATTTCAATTTTAAGTTTTGGACCTTTCATCACACATTAGCTTTAAAAAAATCTCCTTTACGTGTAATGAAGAATCGGGTATAATTCTAAGCATTGTTCCCAATATTTCAAGCTAAAATTTACTTCCATTTAAATTAAGAAATTTAAAAAAGCTTTAATAATATGTTAAGTTCAATAATTGGATTAGCATTCATTTTATATTTAGTTTAATGTCCTTGATCGCATCTATTTGATATGTAATACGTGTAACGATGCAAACGAGCACGCAAACTTTTCGAACTTCTCGTCCACCACCTGCCCCTTTTACCCAATCCACAGTTCATATATAAAATAATATTAAGCAAGGACATTTTCACCTCGTTCGTCCAAGTCATTAACGTCGTGACCTTCGTGTTCCGGGAACGAATTCGCAGAATAAAATATATCTTTTTTTTCAACCAATATTTAATAAATAAATGTAGATAATTTCAGTTTCTTAATGAAGATTATGATTAAAAATTTTTAAATATATATTTTTAATCTGATCCTAAATGTAAATAATGATTTACTGCATTTAACTATATGTTAACCAATATATGGCATAGTTACAAAAATAACTATATTAAGAAACTGCTATAAAATTCGCAAATGCTTTAAGGAATTAACATATGTACGTGAAAAACAGTAACAGAAAAAAACCTATGAAATTTTGAAGAAACCACTCATAAGAACAAGGCAGATTTCTAAATTATATCATCTTTAAAACATTAAAATGACTATAATTGTATATATAATAGCTTAAAGTCATCTTTTCCAGCTGAATAAAAACAATTTTACAAATGTTAATGAAGTTAATAAATTGTATAAAAGGTCATTGGAAGTCCAAGGATTATTTTATTTTTTTATCATAAGTTCAACATTCTTTAAAAGAGAGAAAAAGAAAAAGGGGAAAGAGATCCAATAATGGCTCCATCCATCATCTAAAGAGATGAAATCCAGTAAGGAATTTATTTTAATCTATCAAGAAAATATGCAAAAAATTTTATATTATTTTTTTTTCTACTTCTTTAAATATTTCTTACTTTGGTTTAAACTTTATTATTAAAAAATATATATTAAATAAAAATGTTTTCTATTGTTCAGTTACTTGAGTGCCTCTTCTTTAATATTTAATCTGTATCAAAAACAGAATAGTGGGTTTTCTTCAAGGAATATGGATTAGATTAATGCAATAATGCAATGCAATCTGTGGAGGATCACTGACAGGCCTGATTGGAAACAAAATTCAGCCCCGTTATCATATTAAAAACTGATTTTTAAAAAAGCCTTGTTCAATTAAAGGGGAAAAAAATTATACTAAGTAACTTCTAAAATTTTAATACTAATGGTTTCTGAAATGGTTCATTTCTTGAATAACTCAAGTGCCATGTTAACTGATCCAGGAGGCATTTTCCAAAATTGCTCTGCCACCCAGGGAGGGATTTCTACGGGAACTGGTCCCTATTCAGGAATTAGAGTTTAAATGCAAACAAAACCCAGAAAATGCATGGTTAATTTGTTAGTGAAATGTGTACTTGCGACTAACTACCAGTGTTTAGTGACTTTATCCACTTAGCCATTGGCGGACTAAAAGAAATACTAGTGTTGTCAGTAATGTTACCGAAAATTATAGTAATCATTGGCCAAGTCAACATATTGAAACCATTGGATGGCCTAAATGATTTTCATCAATCACATCTGTTTTATTGTTCCTAAACTTTACCAATCATTCCTAAATTTCCTTTTGATATTTTTTTTTTCATATTACACTAATATTCTTTTTACAAATATCAGTTCTGACCAGTTATATTATATAGTTGTATTGGTGCCACTAGAAAGTGATGTGATAATTTGTCATTAGTAGACTGACTACATCCAACTAGCAAAAACACATTTAAACTTGCGTAACAATATGTATTATGACTTTGAAACTGTTTTCT
The DNA here is from genome assembly GCF_000671375.1 of Centruroides sculpturatus. Classification (NCBI taxonomy): domain Eukaryota; kingdom Metazoa; phylum Arthropoda; class Arachnida; order Scorpiones; family Buthidae; genus Centruroides; species Centruroides sculpturatus. The sequence continues at coordinate 300,694 of NW_019384650.1, read as the reverse complement.
GACATAGAATGTTAAGTTTTATAGTTTTTTGCATGCAAAAACTATAAAACTTACTTTACTTTTCTTAACTTTACTTAAAACTGCCTTTACTTTTCAATCTATTCTTGTATGTTTTGTTTACATCACAGGTCCTTTAGATTCTCTTCCATAAAAAGTAAAATTGCAAATGTACAGTAGCCTTCATTCCATGTATTTAGAAACTTCTAAATACATGGAATGAAGGCTACTGTACATTTCTAAAGGACTTATGATATAAAATGTACTAGAATAACAAAATCATTAAATAAATTTATAGTAAATAATTAATATAATTGAAATCTGTTAAATAAAACAGAAGTGTGCAATTTTGAAATATTGTACAATACCAGGAATAGCAGGAAAATAATTTTGATTAATATTTAATCTTTGAAATTATTATACTATTTTAAATAATTTTATTAATTACGTAACATGAGAAATTAACATAAAGTAGACATATATATATATATATATTATAAATCAAGAATAAAAAATATATGCTTTATTATTTGAATAGTTTAAAGATAAAATGAATAATATAGCCATATTATTTACAATCTATTTGCACTGAAAGATAAAAACTATAATCTAGACTAAAAAGCAGACAAACAGTTGATTTTATTACATGTATATCTAATCTAAAATTTATTTAGATAAATTGAAAATTTATACTGCTGTCATTTATATGAATACTGTTGCATCTTGTAAAGAACAAATATTTACCAAGCAGTGAAAACAGGAAGCAGTGTAAATAAAATTCACCTAAATGAATTCACAATTCAATCGAAAAAGTTTTTTCTCGATAATATCCATCCCTGGACTAAATACTGTGCGATTTCTAATTCTTAGTACAGTACAAGTAATTTCATTTTTTAATTATCATATCAGAATGCATTGAATTTTACTACCGCATTTTTTCTGGCGTATAAGATGACTTTTTAACCCAGGAAAATCTTCTCAAAAGTCAGGGGGTCATCTTATACGCCGGGTGTCGTCATGTATGGCGAGTATATCCCAAACTCTATATTTTAACTGTAGAAGTCGGGGGTCGTCTTATACGCAGGAAAGTACGGTAAATTTATTTATCTATGTAGCATTTTATTTGAAAATAACTCTCAATGTAAAAAATGCCATTACAATAATTTGTTCATATTATTCGAAAAAGACTTATCTATAGAAATTTTCACAATTTATTAAAATTATTAAATTGCATTACAAAATTTATGAATATGGTCTAGTTGATTTTATACATATAGAAACTATATATAATAATATACAATTTCTTAAATTCTAATAGGTAATTTTCTTCAATTAATCATACAATTGTATAATATTGAATAAAAACAAAATGTGCTAGTGCTAAGGGCAAATTTTAAAGATAATGTTTTAAGAGGCATTGCCATAATGCCTTTTATAAAATAGAGTTATTATCTAACAAGGTTAATTACAATATAGTTTGATATATATGAATGCTTAGTAGTCATTCAAAGTTTTAATAAATATTTAATAATAAAATTATTTTCTGGCTTTTACAGATAATTTTTCTGAGTTTAATAAAATATAATTCTTATATACAATTCTATATTTAACAATATACAGTATTTGATTATGATAATGAACATTTTTTACATTAATTCCAAAATTTAATAACTAAATAGCCCAAACCAAGTCCAAATTATACTAACCATCAAATGGTAAAGTCAACTTTACTATCAAACTAGAACTTGGCTACATATACACAATTAAATTCATGTCTGTTAGTAACAGATTATGTTCCTTTGAGGCCCTGGGCACAATTTTGTTATAAGGTCCTTTATGTAGAAATGCTTTTTTTATATTAAAAAGACAATAAAATCATCAATTTATGAGTCATGTCACTGTTCTTGCCAGGGTGCAGAGTATACACTTTTTAAACACTCATTAAATTTTTAAAAGGCATATTATCAGAATGCATAGAATTTTTACTAAGTTTATCATGTAATTTTCAGGCCCATTGAGACAAAGAGGCCCTATGTGCATACCTGTTGGGTAATCCCCCACTGAGATCTGTCTGTCTGTGTTTCAGTATCATGTGAGAGTCTACTTTTTATTTCCAAAATCACTCTTGTTTTATAAGCTTTGGTAGAATTATGATATTGTTTACAAGAGTAAATAGTTCACATCTGATTCTTACCAGGTCTTTAGCTCAAATAGGAAGTTTTGTCTGGTCAGTGGGTATGAAGTGAACTGTAAAAATTGAATACAATAGGTTAATGTGGTCATTAATTAATGGGCAAAAGTGGACATCAGCTGATCAAATAAAATTTAATCGGTTAGCCTGTTATTTGAGCAAAATGTATGCATTACTGAACATATGACCATTATCATTTTTATCTAGAATTTCTTTCAAAGTAAAATTGTTTTTGGGTAGATTACAGAGCATTGGATTTTTAATTTGTTATGTTTTGATGTTTTATGAAGTAAATTTTGAAGATTAGCTCTTTAGTTTTCCACAGAAATATATGGATTTATATATCTAACTGATTTCAAATTAATTTTATAAGAATGTATCTATAATTGTATTGTATGGAAAGTTTGGAATAGAAGGGATGGAGAAGTTTAGAATAATTGCATTTTGTCTCATTGTGTCATTTAATAAATTTCTAGAAAAGAATAATGAATTGATACATTTACTGTGAAATTTCATTACAAAATCTTTGGCATTTGTAAAGTTAGAAAAGTACAATTTTGAAATTTTTGTTACAGATTTCTTTGATCTTGGAAATTTGATTTAGAACTATAAAGAAAGAGTATTAGCCATAATTATTTTTTGAATACTGAGCATATGGCTTTAATTTTATCACTGATTGGTTTAGCAATGCGACTCTGAGCAAAAACTCCAACAGATTGAAATCTCTCATTTATCTGCTGCATAATTGTGTTGTGTCAAACAACTGCCGATACATTGCAAACTTGTCCAAACCAATTACACACACGAATATTGTAATTTCAGACGTACAATAACTTTATAAAATATGTATATCGTTTTCCTGAGTGCAGCTGGGCATCTTAGCTAGGTCATTATAAAGTCCAAAGTCCAAATTACATAATATCTGCATAAATCATTAACCCGACAGTTAATCTAGCTCTATCATTTGATTATTAGTGTAATTTAATAAGAAAGAGCATTGACTTGAAAATCAGATTTTGATAAGTATGAAAAACAAAAATAGTAAAAACTCATCAATTTATTCAAATTTACATATCCTTGCATAATATTTATTGTACTGTGTTACCTCAAAATACATTTTAAACAAAAATTATTTTAAAAAATTCAAATATATCATTTAACTGTTTGCTTATCTTATTAAGTAGTGATAAATTTGCATTTTAAACTTATTTTAAATATATATTCGGTATTTATTTTAAAATATTTTTCATATTAAAATTCATCATCACTATCTATATATAACTTTTGTAAAAAACTGCAAAAATAATGTAATTAATTATCAAATTTTCACAATTATTATTAATGTACAAAATCTGTTGTGGTTTTTTTTCTTTATGCCAATAAAACAAAATCAAAGAAATAAAAATCATAATTATTTTATCAAAATCATTCAATTTTAAATGTCATCAACATACAAAATTATGCAAATTTAAATTTAAAAATCTTCAGCTAATGAAAGACTAGTGTACATACAACTAAACTGTAAAAAATTTCAAAACTTTACATTTAAATATATATTAATATGGGAAATAAATATGAAGAGTCATCATCTAATTGTATAATTCTTTCACATCAGACAGAGGAAAAAAAGAAATAAAGTATACATTAGATATTCCACGTATTTCTCAATTTAAAAATTTTTACTTGTTAAATCTGTGAATTAAATTATTAATCTATCACTAACTTAAATGACATAATTTCTTAATTACAAATTTAATAGGTGTACATAACAAAAATGAAAATATGAATCTTTATGAGAAATTTTCTGTTTTAACTCAAAATCCAAGTTGCATGTTGTCTATATATATATATATACACTAGCTGTACCTGGCACATGTTGCTGTGGCTCAAAATTTATCTATTATAAGCGTATAACACTCCCCGCTGGGTAATTTCGAAAAATTCCTTCTTAGTGTATATTCTCTTGACTATAAAAATGCAATGAAAAATGCAAAAAAACCACATTTAAAATAGAATAATAGAAGATCAGTTCTTCACGGTAAGCCTTAATTTTGTCCCCCTCTCCCAAAGGGGGGATTTTGACATATATATACTATAAAAACAGGCGCTTATTCAAATGCAACATTGTGTCAAAATTTCAAAGCAATTGGTTAAGAACTTTCGGAGATTTAAGATTCTGAACAAACGAACATTTACATTTTTATTTATATAGAAGATTGCACAATTATGATATAATCATTTTAGTACATAAATATTTTTAGAGTATGTAAACTAAATTTTGAGAAAACTAGGTTCTTTAATGGAATAATTACATAATACAATAATGATTTACATTAAGTGAAAGACAGTCATGAACTATGCAAAGCGCACATTGAACTTTACTTCAGACAAATTATTGATTATGCTTACACAACAACGTAGTTTCAGTCATAATCATCAATATTTCAAAATTCATTACACTTAATACATACAGACATATATATTTCAGCAGTTTTATAATATTTTTAGTATTTATAAAAATATTTTATGAATGTGAAGAAATTACCACCAATACTATTATTTATTTATTATTAATTTATCATTACTTTTTTAAAAATATATAATCCTGTATATTATACCATGATTATACGACAGTTAAATTATATATTCATATTATGACTTTTTTTTAATGGCAGTCTTTTCCTTATTTACAATACAATATCTGAAAGTTATTAATTAATTTAATGACACTAACACTTGCCATTTAAATAGAAGTCACCCTAGCAAATTTCATCCTAAATTTTTTGGTAAATTTTAACTTTTTTAATTCAATTTTCTAAAGCAATTGCAACAAGTTTTTTTCCTCAATTTCCATTCCATTGTCTTTTCTTGTGTGTTATTTGCTGTATGAGTAAGTTTTATTAATATTAAATCCCAGTAAAATTTTTATTGAGTGTTAAGTTTATATTTACACTTGTACGAAGGATACGACAAATTTTTATATTAATTTAAATTAACATTGAATTGTAAATTAAATGCTGACAGTTTACATCTATGTATTATTTTCTGCTTTTTTATTAAAAATAAAGAGTGGATTTTTGAAGATTGGAGAAGGTTTTAGCTTTTTTCCATTTTCAATTTAATTGTTGATTTTGATCCTGAATACATTCCTTAAATATATACAGTCGACCCCCCTATAACGTACGTTCCTATAACGACAATTCCTATAACGTAGCGAAAAAATTGTAGCAACTTTCGTATAACGTACCTCCTATAACGTCGTTTCGCGAGAAGATTGATAGAGTCTGGACCAATAGTGGATGAGCAGCCGAACTACTTTCCTCCGACCCTGCGCCACGCTACGGAGCGGCTAAATTGAGTTTGCTATCGTCTGTTTAGTATTATATATAAATTATATATAAATTAGGTACTGTACATATAATTATATATTAATTATATATAAATTAGGTACTGTATATATAATTATATATTAACTTAATTTATTGTAACTTTATTATAATTATATATATGCTTTCTGCCGCCTGGCAACACGCTACGGAGATTTTAGGCTAGTAAGTTGAGTTTATTATCGTCTGTACAGTATGTAAATTAGGTACCGTAAGTCTAATACAGCACTAATTTTATACATTTCTTGTGAAAGAAACACTTCTTATTCAACGGCCATAAAAATTATTTATATTAATGATGTCTCCAAAGGTCAAGTTATTTTTATGCGAAAAATTCGTTATTAGAAATCGCGGCCGCCGTTTCATGTGCTGTTCCGCGATGAAAACCAGCTTTAAGCAACGGCGTAGTCGAACGGTACACACTCGGTAAGTAATCCTATAATTTTTTGTTTATAGCGTAGTTTATACGGATTATTCCCAAAAAATTATACGTGTTTTGGAAATGTTGAGTGGAATTAGTCTAGAATCGGTTAATTTTATAGAAGAAAACCTTTCGAACAGCCTTAGTCCGTAAAGTTCCCACCTATCGGGCTGCGATTGGCTCATGTATTTAATCATTCCTACAACGTAATTTTCGGTTAGCGTGGAACGTATCTAAGCGTTATAGGGGGGTCTACTGTAATTTAATAAACACTAGAGAATTCTGTAGTTTTGGAAAGATTCATACAGTTTCGTTTATTCATTTCATAATTACAGTACAGCTTTCTTTTATGAAATAGAAGAAACCTTATGAAATTGTTGCAATTACTTTCATACTGAAGAAAAAAAATTTGTTGAAGTTGTTTGTGTGTGTGTACATGTTTATTTATTTACACATTTTATTACTTTAAAAATAACATAGTATCAATTAACAACTATAGTAAGCTTTTCTTATCTTGGTTAATTCATCTGGTCTTTTCAAAATCAACTGTTTCTTACTTTTTAGTTTTTGTGCAATTGCAGTAAAAACTGAATTATCCAAAAGTAGTTATTAAAAGAAAATGTGTAGCATTGTACATACCATAGAGTTTAATATACAAAGATCAAACTCTTCATTTAATTGGAAATTACTATGTCATTTGTCAATTGCAGTGACATGAAACTAAGTCATATATGTAACACTACTTTAAATTTTGAATAAATTAATTTTCTTTCAAATACACTAATTGCTTTAAAACATTTATAGTTCATGAAACTTTAAATGCTTAATGCTTGATGTATCAAACATACAAAAACAAATGAGTTTCTGGTTTATCCATAATCAAGTTTCCAATGTATCATTTTTTTTATCATTTATCATATTTCTACCAAACATTTTGAGGAATTTAACTTAATTGATGAAGCATGTTCTCATAGCATTTTACAGTCGACCCCCCTATAACACTGTTAATAATTTCGTTTTATATGAATTCCATGTTGTACGAGTCACTTAGATTTTACAAATACGTGTGCCGGGCTGTGAACGGCNATATTGTTTAAATCAGTTGTTTAGGACTTCAACACACGAAAAACAATCTGTTAAAATAGTATACGTGATTTATGGTGAATGTATTTAATTTAATTTACAACTAAATTTTTTTAATGCATACATAAAAACTTTTTTCTTTATTTATATAATAAACTTTTAAATTATACTTTTAAAAACATATGTAATAATATGTTTTGTATAACTTATCAAATGAAATTTTAACAATGAAATAAAATAATTTCTGATCCTTGTTCTTTGTAGAGATTACAATTTTAATTTACTTTCTAAATTTTGAATATGCATATAGAACAGAAATATTCATTTTAATTTCATTTTAACATTTATAAAACTGATTATACAATTAACTTTTTAGAAACAAATAATATAATTAATTATTTATATTATTGAGAATAAATTATTGAAATGATCAATTTATATAAATATATTTCAGAACATGCATGCAATAAGTTTATTAACAAAAAATTGTCAACTGGACGAATTTTTACAACAAATAACACGCCTTTTAATATCCAGCACAAACTATTTGCTAAACTAATGTTTTCAAGCACTGAAATTCCTTTATTGGATTTAAGTTTAAACCTGATGAAAAGCTACAGATTAGTTCAAGATCATTACTTTGGCAAGCAGTTTTTGACGGATATTAAAAGGGTTTGTATCAATAATTGTATTTGCAAATACAATTATTGATAAGAGTCCTTAGAAAAAAAAAAAAAGCATAATTACACTATAATATATTATTCAATAAATTTTTAATTTAATTATATAATGAAACATTAAATAAGTTAATAATGTCTCAATGCATATTCATAGCAAGATCATTTAAAACTAAATGAATGCATATGTCTATCATTAAATACATTATTTTTTATGTATACTAATTTATAAATGTTTATTTTACAAAAGTATAATTATGCAATATGCTGTCAGAAACAGAATTACATAACAAGCAAGTTAATAAAATTCATAGATTATTATATACCTATATAAAACTAAATTAATACATAATTAAATGCAATATTTTAATACTCATGCGAATTATAATGCTAATGTAAATCTTATAACAACAACACTAATTCAATACATAAATTATAGTTATAGACAAAAAAGTAAACAATTTCAAGCAAAATAATTCAAGTTTTTCACTTACAAATAATTACAAAATTTTAAATGGACTGATTATTTAAATAGTGTTTGATTGAATCAATATATTTCCTACTTAAAATTTCTAAGTAAAGGCAATTGAAAATTATTAACAATTAAGTTAACCTTTCTTGAAACATTTTCAAGCATTAAAAATATATCTGATAAGATTTTTAAAAAATTTTTTAATATTCTTGATCTAATATTGAATCATTTTTAAAGTTTATAATTAAATATAATTTATTCTGCAAGATAAGTACCTAAAATCAAGTTTTATATCTAATAACAATAAGAAAAAAAAAATTATCAGATGAAATCAATTGATCCAAATTGCATATGATTACCAATAATAAAATGCAAAATAAATTCAATTGGAATTAATTATTCCTCTTTTAAAAATGTTTAACATAAATTTAATTTTATATCTAACCACGGATGAAGTTTGTGAAATTAATCTTTTACTTCTCGTTAGTTAATTTTTTTTTTAACTGATTCTACTTATTTTATTTGAAAATGTTACTTGAAAAAGTTATAAATTTGTTTATTTTTTTCAAATAAAAATGATAAAAGCATTAACAATAATTATAATAATTATTAATAGTTCTACATTACAACATTATGTATTTAAAGATAGTAGTTCTCTCTAATGTATTTTGGCTCGTGGCACACCGTAAAATGTAAAAAAAAATTTTTTGCCACACTTCATATACAAAATTATAAATAGCTGTGACCTATAATAACTGCTACCCTATAGGCATAACCTAGCTATTAGTTTGTCATGGATGTAATAAATCTTTGTACTACAATTACTTTCTTCTTATTTTTAAAATATACCTTACTTTTGTAATATTTATGAAATATTCAGCCATCTCTTACAACATACCATTTGAGAATCACTGATCAAAGGTAACAGAAATTTGTAAATCAGACAAAATAAATATAATAGAGAAAATTGCAATTACAATATGACATGACACAGTCCAAGATGGCATAATACATTAAGTATTATTGTATATAAATTATATTCTTCAACAAAATGTAAAATAGATCTATGTTACACCTGTTTTAAATTTTATTCAATAGTATCAAAAGAACTAGACATTTGCATAATATACTTTTAGTTATCAACATGAATATCAGTAATAATAAAAAATTATGTAAATAAATATGCCTCAAATTAATACAGAGAAATTTATAACAATTTATTTATTTATAATTATGATAAATTATGACAAAAACTGTACCAAGAATGAAGTGTTTGAATCAAATGAAGCTTTATTAATGTGAATGTAATAACAATAGTAATAAGTGATTAATTATATCACAGCTAAAGGATGAACAATGATACAATTTACAGGAACTTGTAGTACATTAATTATAGCACCTCCTCTTACCTGAATACATGCAGCAATATAGTCAGGGATAGAGGCACACAGACACCTTATGCTATCCTGCAACAGATTTATCTGTAGATATTGCAACTATTAGTCCAAATCCCTCACACTTGTAAATGGCTGAAGTTGACATTCCATCTTATCCCATAAATGCTTGATAGACAAATTTGACTGGCAGGCCAACAAAGTGTGGAAAGTTGACAAACATTTTTAGGAAATCTAGCTATGTACAGTACAGACGAGCAGGAAAATGGCTGTTTGAAGCCCTGCCATAAAAGGCAACATATAAGGGCACAGGATTTCCAGAAAGTACTACTATCTCTAGTACTATCTCTACTACTATCTCTAGTACTGTTACCAGGAGTGGCCATCATATGAGATGACTAGTATATCAACAGTGGAGACAGTATGCTTCTCAACAGTAAAGGCACAATTGATAATTATCAATAATAATAATGGCAGATAACATTAATTTTTTGTTTTTTAAATATTTGGAATAGGAAGAAGGATTACTATTTTTCATATATTAAGACATTTGACTATCTAAAAAATGTGTGTGGATTTCTATTTTTATAATACAGTGCCAATAATTTTGCAATTTGCAAGGTTAAAAACTATTTTTTATTTTTTTTTCAAATATTACCTCATGCATTTCTGGCTCCATATTAAATGCTTATTTCATGTAGTAAACTGTTCGAAGAAACTTTTTTGTCCTGTCTTAAGACAGCTTCTGCTTCCTAATGAATATAAGTTACTATTCAAATCAAATTCAAACTTTTATACCACTTTTGATGAATTAAACAATATTTAAAGTGACACATTTTTCTTCTCATTTGTTAAAACAAACAATATAAATGCACAGTATTAACGAAAAAATACACAAAAGTATCCTAAACTTCTGTTTTAAGAAGCTAAAGCTATTCTAAAAACAGGACGAAAATGTTCATTTGTGATAAATTTAAATAGCCGGCTACCTGAAATATGCATTTATTTTTTATTTATACAGTATTATATTATTAAAATTAAATATCTGTATGCAAAATATATTATGCATTATAATAAATAAAATACATATAAAATATAAATTAATAAATTTATTTACTTTAAATTTAAAGTAATATTAAAGTTTTGGCTTTACAGTGTATTTTCATTATCAGATTTCATGTTTAGATTTTGATTTATAAAAACATTAAAAGTTTAATTTTTTAAATAATTTTATCAGTAATATTGAATAAAAATAAATTCAAAATATTTTTAGTATTTTATTTTCATTTAATATTTAATACTAGCAATTTTGATTTATAAAAATCAAAATTTTACTTTTTGAAAACAGGATATATTACAATTGCTTCATTTTAAATTTAAATACAATAAAAGTAATTACTAAAATCAAGAGACCATATCAGAGATTATTTCATACAAAGAAAAAACTTTTGAAAACTCATCCTTCAAACAATATTAAATTATTCAAATATTCAAAAGATTATTCGCATGATATAAAAATATTCAGTTAACCAAAAAAAAAAGCAGCCAAATTTGATCAATTTCCTCCAAAATTAACAATTATAACTTCAGTAAATAAATTAATTATGTAAAATTTAATATTAAAAATATTATATAATTATCAAAATGAAATAACTTTTAAAATTAAGAACTTTAATCGTAAATTTATCGCAAACAGATAATGTTTTGAAATTGCAATGTTTTTGCAACGCAAACTAAATTTCATTTCAAAATTCTTAACGACTATTGTAACTTAAAATGAACGTATTTTTTTATTTTGAATTTATATAAAATTGAATATTTAAAAACAGAATTCCAAAGACAATTCTAAAGCATTTATTTTAAACACAAACTTTCGAAACGACTTATAAAATTAACATACAAGTAGATAAAACTGGATTTTTTATCAATTTTCGTTGAATTTAATGATACATTTCACTTACAATTTTATATTAATACATTCTGTTAATTTCACTTTTTTATTAATTAAATTTGACAACAGTATAGTTTAACTTTGATACATTAATTTTATATATTTGAATGTAAAAAAATCATTTAACTATATTATCAACCGAGTTTTAATTAATGGGTAATTTCGTTGCCTTACATCGAGGAAAATATGCATATTTCATTTTATATAATAATGCAATATTTATTGAGTCTATAACATATATTATCACAAAGAAAACTACTGGAAAAAACAACAGCAATAATAATAATAATAATAAATTTTCATAAATATCTATGAATGATATATATATGCATTATTATGTTTTACTGTCGAAGATATTTTCAAGGAAAATGGAAAAATATTGTAAATCCTGGTCAACAAGTCAATGCACCAATCTATTACAGAAGAATAAGGATAATATATAATCTATTCAAGAGAGAAGAAAAGATAAAAGAAAAGTATTGTGTAAAATATATCCAGTACTATCAATTTCTTTATGTTATTTATCATCCATAATATCATTTTAAACTGGATTCAATAAAACTAAAATTCAAAATAAAATCTCTCTCACAAAAATATTAAAAATGAATTTTCTCATTTGATTTGAAATAAATCTAATTACCTCAAAGTTAAAACTTTAAAGAAAATACTAATAATAATAATTTATTATTAATTTTGCAGTTTATTTGAACACCACACTATAAATTCTGCTATAAAAAGTTACTGTATACATCAGAGTTAAATGTTATATTTAAAAATTAATTACTAAACTTTTATAAGTAATCTATATAATATTTTCAGTATAGAAAAGATTTTCTTTTCTTTAAATTATATTTAAATCACTAACAGAAAACTGAAATTATGCATGCTCCTATAACATAAAAGCAATTATTAAAATTCATATAAAATTTTATTATTTTTGTGATGACAACCTGAATAAAAAAAAAGAAACTAAGTTGTAGACGACTTCAATTAAACCGAGATTTTTTCACGTTAATTAAAAAAAAAACTGGATTAAAATTCATCTAAAATCAAATTCTCGGATTCCAGCAATATATGAATATATAAAACGATATAAAAAACCCGCCTCAACTTTGAACTTGAAATAAAAAAAGATAATAAAAAAAAGTATGTCGGGATAACTAATTTTCTAAACGTGAGAAAGGAGTAAATAAGACCAAGTCATTGCTTATAAATGAGACGAGTTTAAAAAAAAAATAATAAATAATAATAATAATCCAAACAGGTTTTTACTACATGCAATTAAATAGGAACGTGGCAGTAATAGAGTCCGTCTAAATTTCGTATAGCTTATAAAATAAACAAGAAAAAAAAATTCATAATTTATGTACATATTTTTTACAAATTATTCGGATAAATTAAAAAATAAAACAATATAAAATCATGTTTCAGTATAGCAACAAACCAAGAAAAACCAAGAGAAGAAAACCAAGAAAAAACAAAGAGAAGAAAACCAAGAAAAAACCAAGAGAAGAAAACCAAGAAAAGAAAAACCAAGAAAAAAATCAAGCAAACTCCCATCACATCGCATAAGTTAGAACATAATCTGCAGAAATTCACCTGTAGATTAATACAAAATAGTTTGAAAATTTAATTTAAACCAATTGAACAAATTATTAGAGAGAAAATCAATTATGAAAATGTAAGTAGGTCTTTAACAATAGTACTTTTTTCTTTTATAATCTATATATTGCGGTTAAGAATAGTTTTCTATATGTTGACCTTGGACAACATGCAACATAAGATAACCGCGAAGAGGCCGTAGTAACGTGTTTAGCTTGTTGATAAAGACCTCAATGCATTAGCATACGTCCGCCAGGAATTTCTAAGAAACTTCTACTGACGCCCTGCCAGCAAGGATCATACGGGATAATAAATACCACGAAAAATATATAATATTTTAAAAAAGACTAATTACGAAACGAAGATATAAAACTTCGAGAGACTTTGATAAAATTTAATTCCGAACGAGAGAAATTTCAAAAAAACACAGAATCCAAGGATTAGTATTGGAGATATTAAAACTTTCAATGTCCTGTTTACAGTTATAAATTGTTGAAAGTAGGGCATGATGATCCCGGAAACGAGTCCGGAGAAAACTAGAATTTGGAAAAGATCCAATAATTTTCGACAAGGTTTTGATTTTGTAAAATATAATAAAGAAAATCTGGATAACAAGAATGTCGTGAAGGGTATTTAGTACCAGTTCTACTAGTACGTTAGAGATATCACTCGAATTTTAATATGATTCTCGAATAGATAAAAATAATGACTCCAGAAAAAAAAAAGACTTAACCAGTTTAACAAATCTATGCTCTAAATAAATCACTACACTTTTAGTTTTATTCTAAAGTTAATTCAGATTTATTTAGTGTTATAGGTTCTCTAGTTTAAAAAACCCACCAAAAATTTATTAGTTAATTCTTTTAAAACATGTAACAAGATAACGTTTTATCCGCTGAGTCACGTTATTCATTTATTAAGTTTCCCAACTTTTTTTAAATAGAAGATCCCCTTATTAACAGTACAAAACCGTAACAGTGTTAAAAACAATACTGGTTGAGTAAGTGAATTCAACTAAATTCTCATTCTGTAAGAAGAGAGAACAACTAATTTTTATACTAATTAACGATTAAAATAATTTTTTTTAATGCAGAAATCTCAGATTTATATAATTAATTTCGTTGTGACAATTCTAAATGTAAGATTTTTGAGAAGAAAAATTAATTATTATTAGTTATATTCTATAAAAATCTATCAATCATATTGGTTCAATGGCACTAAGACTGGACTTTTTTTTTATAGGTTTATACTGTACAATCAAGTTTTAAATTCCCGAAAGGGCAAAGCCAAACATATATGATAAAAACTAACGAAGTGAGTTCGAGTTCCTAGCAAGTTCACAATGATCTTGTCCCAGTCTTCAGTTATAACACCACTTTTCTCGCTATATCATTAGAAAATCGATTAATCATCATCAGAAAAAAAATACACCTTTTTTTTAAATATAATACTTATGTTTTAAATAAAATTATAGGAGCTAAATTTTAAAAATACACAATCCTGAACTATAAAACTCTGTGAACTATTTCAAGTAAAACCATTTATTTTTAATTATTTTCCTTTTTTTTAAGTAAATGATAATCACTATAAATCAGGCATTCCACATAAGAAATCTGTACAATTTCATACCAAAAACCCAAAAAAAAAATGTTCTTTCTGCAAATAATACGGTAAGAAAATTCTTTTGTAAATAAATAACGATCAATTTATTAATTTTGCACGCGATATAACGTTTAAAAACCTAGTTTAATCGATATAATTCTTTAGAAACGGTGCATAAACATGTAAATAAGTTATTTCCAAACGAGAAATCAAACTAAATTACTCCACAACAAACAGTTTTCAAGATATGGAACCACAAATATACATCCCAACGCATGAAAAATTATACATATAAAGCCTTAGATGATAATAATAATTATTATTTAAAATAGCCGCTCTTTTTTTTTTAGTTTAAATTTCTAGTTTCAGTTGTAACATTATCACTGTAATTTCCACACGAATAAAATTACCAAAAAGATAATATAGATTTGACGTGATCAGCGCGATAACTTTATTAAATTTATATTTATCTCAAATCAAACGAGATAAGGAAAAAATAACTGTTTCTACCCCTTGAAAAACACATTAAAATTTTGATATGTTCATTCGTTGTATCAATAACAATTGTTTTTTATAAAAATTAATAATCATCTTTAATAATATATAAAAAAAATTTCTTCCTGAAAACTAATATAAAATTTACATTATAGAAGAAGAAAAAAAAACTTTCTAACATTAATACTTACAATTTTCTAATTATGAAATGCAACTACCGAGAAACGAAAAGAGCGTATAACATGCAACAAAACAACAGAAAATACAAGGAACTACTACTAAATTCACTATAAATTATATACTGTATATTAACGAAATAAAATTAACTATATATTAATTCAATTTGGGAGGTTATTTTACTGTGTTTTTTTATTATTTTTATTTTTTTTAATGTCGGAATTAATAGATTTAAATTGGAAAATTCGTTTAATTTGGCTTACCTAAATCACGTGCTACGAACCGATTTTCCACGTCTGGAAGCGGCATATGCATACCAAGAAGTTAAGGAAAACAATGTCACATACTACGTGCTAGGCAACGGACTACTACACTACGTTCCCATTCGTCAGTCGAGTTTAAGTGAATACACATGCGCAAACGTTTGTGTTTTTTCGTAAACAATCAGTTTCAAACACTATGGAACTCGCAGAGGGGTTTTAAAAAAAGAGGGGGTCCTCCTGCCTTTTTTTTCGAAGGAAAACAATAAAAAAAATCACAAAAATACTAAATTATTTTTTTGATGAAAGGTTTTTATCTACAGATTCTTTCAAGGATATTTATTCATGCGATTTAGATACTTATCTCTTAGAAAATAAACTTTTTATCTTGGAATTAAAAAGCATTCATTATGATATATTTATTCGAATTATTATTATGTTATAAAAGAAAAAAAAAATGTGTTAATGTTATAACATGATTTAATACAGTTTCCGTAATACTTTTTTCCATTTGTTTACCTTGATACGGCTTTAAGAACTTTTCTAAATGGCCATGACCAAATATCTAAGAAATTTATTATAATTACCCATATTTATTTTTTACTTCTATTACTGTTTTCACAATTGTAGTACATGTTTTGCATCTATAATATTTTAAACCTTGTTATTTCATATTTACAAATTAATTTTTATTTGTATCGTATATTATTATACTTTATTTACTGTTTTTTTTTTAATTAAAAACAATATTTTTTAAAGCTAGAATTTCATATTTACAAAATATATATATTTTAGTTTTTACAATTATAATAAATGTTATATGAAACTTTCCTTATGGCAATTATTATTTCAAAATGATAGCTATTTCAATTCTTGCATATACAACTTTAAAAAGCTTGAAAAATTCATAATGAAATTATATGACTATTATTATAAAAATGAGGTATAGCCAGTATAAAAATCCATTAACTAGTTGCTTACCTTTTCTGGCAACATTTAAAACTGTGTGTGTGTGTGTGATGCTGTTATGATATTTTAAAACTTTTTATATTTTTACTTATTATGAAATGGCAAAAAGTGTAATTTTGAGGATAGGAATGGGTTTTATAAACAATTGTAAACAGTAATAATGAATAAAATCGTCACTAAGTTCGACCCTACTAGAGATATGACGTACCTCCCCACCCGTTGACCTTTAACCACCAAAATTTAATAGCATCAATCTACTTAATAAGCAAACCACCCTGCAAAATTTCAGAAATATTTGACAAAAAGCATGGGTGTTAAGCTTTGAAAAGGGTGAACAAAATCAGACACACATACATACAGAGAGAAAAAAAATACCTGACATTTCAAGATCCCAAGTCCAAAAATGTAAAATTCTGGGGTGGGGTCGTTTTTGACCAATCGCCCTACTTTCCCTCTGTTATATATAACAAAGCCAGGAAAGTAAAATCTTAGAAAAGAAGATTTTTGAAAATATCAGTATTAATTAATGCATTCTTCTAGTTAAAACTGATAATTTCCTGTTTCTAAATTTATCAGCACTTTTTTTTTTTTAATTAAAATAGCAGATTAAACTTTTGTTATAGCTTATAATTTGTTTTTCTTTTATCAATTCTTTCATCTAAGTTCATTTTTTGCATAACTTGCTAATGCTCTAATCATTTAAAAGACTTAAGAAATTCAAACCATCCTAGTTCATAGATGATAAATCAGGATAGTTTGAAAACATTTCTGATAAAATAAAAACTATTAATTTCTAGAAATAATACAGAGGAAAATATAATCATAGTGGGTTCTTTACATGGATTCATTTATTTTCTTCAATGTGGCTGCTATTTTAATAAATTTATATTTATTTATTGCTCTTTTGGAGGATGACCCCATTGCTTTATGGCATTGCCAATGTATTTTTGTAATAAAGGATAAATATCATTCAATATAAACCCTATTACATAAATCGTAGCTATCCAAAGTCGAGATTCGGGCAAAATATTTGATTCCAGATGGTATTCAAATTCATATTACAATAAAATTAAATACTACGAGAAGCAAAACTAGATAAAGAATTTCACAAAAAGATGGATATTCAACATATAACCAAAAGCTTTTTTTGTTCATTTTACTGTTGATATTAAAGGCTTTATATTTCTTTATGATAAAGGTAAGATAAAATCAAGATTAATTATTATTCTTAGTTATTAGTACATAATATATTTTTATTTTATTTGATTAAGTACTTGGCATGTTATCAAAAGACATAATTTTAATTCAACTGTTGCTTAGTAATAACGAATACAGTATATATTTTTATAACGAAATCTTGTATAAACCATATGGCTACTAAAAGAAAAACAATAGAATTTGTACTGTTAGTGTAATATGCTTATTAATGATATCAGTTATTCAGTTAATATATGAATCTTTCTATAGATTAGATATGATTATTTGAACAATTTTTAATTATGATAGTGTGCTTACGTATAGTTTTATGCATATCTTAAATTTAATAACTTTTATTGCTTCATTTATGTTAATTTAATAAATACAATCATTAAAATATTCATATTAACATGTTTTCTGTTATGCGTAATATATGATGCACCTTTTAGCATATAACATTATGGAATAGTGACGTAGATAAAATGTTGTAAATAAGTGTAACTAAATTTTTGAATATGTGAAATCATTTTCATTTAACATACACAGTTCTCTACTTTCTTAGAGATTAAAACAATATTCCATTTAAACCCTAACAATTTCAATTCTTTCAGTTTATTCTTTATCCTCAGAATACCAAAACCATTTTGACGAAACAACATGGATTATAATACATATCGTAAACACATTTCACTCCACACCACTTGCTAGCTTCCACCTAACCCCTGTTGTGACTGCATAATTTGTCTGGCAGAAGATGAGAGTTAGACAGGAGCTATTGAGTTGTGTGGAGTGACATGTATTTATAGTATGCTGTGTTCAAAGTCCAAGTCGCATTTCTATCAATGATTTTGGTATTCCTAAGAATGGGTTGGAAAGCCTGAAAATAATACAGTTTAAGTGGAATATATTTTTGTTCTAATCTCCAATAAAACACAGAACTGTGTGTTAAGGATGTTGGAGAAATAAATTTTAATGATCATTTTAATTGAGTGACTTATTCATAAATTGTTCAAACTCACTAAATAAAAATACCTCTAAATTGCTTTTCATACGCCAAAATCGCGGACAAAGAAAAATTCAACCTCTTGTGCAATGATACTTTCTACCAGTTTTAGTAACAATGAAATCATATATAAAAATTACTCGTTAAAACCTTAGATTAAACAGAAAATGGACATAACATTTTTAAATAATGTTTTTAATAAGTGCTCTTAAAAAACGCAAAACTTTCTTCTCTTAAAACAGAATTTTATAATTTTTTAGGTATTTTAGGAAATGGAACATCCTTCATAACAATGCATCTTTAATGCTCAATTTTTGTAAACATTTTTGGAATGCATTATGCCCAAAAGTCAGATTGTATGTAAAAGAAATAAAAAACAAATGAAAGGCAAATACATAGAAACCAGAACAGAATAAAATTTAAATAAAAAAAAAGGCATCTATTTTCAAGTTCTTAGTTATTCTTTGTTTTCACAACCAGATTTTCAAGTTATTAAATTTTCTTGATACTAAACATCAACATGCAGGCCCATTATGACAATCATGAAGACTCATTATCATTATTAAGCATTCTGGATCCATAACGAAAATATTTTGATTAATGCCTCAAATTATTTCATTCTTCCATTGTTTTATTATTTTATTTATTATAATAAATTATTATTTTCAAAGTAATTCTAAGAAAACTCAAATACACCAACTACTAACAGGATAAGGAGTCCTTTTTTTCCAGATAAAAACATTTTTTGAGACTAATCATTGGCGTAGTTTATTTTTTCCTTTGGAATCAGTGGAAGATAGGATAAAACAGCAATTCTATGAATTATTAATTTTCAAATCTTACATAAGAAAAAAAAAATTTGTGAATTAATAAATACTGATCAAAAACAAGATTCATCAACTCTTTAAACGAAAATGCTTTCTTACTTTAATCATTTTTAATCAATTAATTCAATTCTATATTAGTCTTTAGTATTATAGTAAAGTCCTACAAACTCAATCTGATGTAGACTAACAAGTAAGATGAAGAGTTACCGAAGATGATGCCTTTTATGGTGTAGCGATGCTAGTCTAAATTGTAGAATTTTCACAAAGGTATTATATGTGCAAATTCATATAGGTATTAACTACATATCAACTAATAATGCCTATTTTTATTTGTAGTTAAATTTTAATTTAAAAAGATATTGCTTATTCAGTGGCTACTTTCAAGTTAGTGACATTCCCCCATGGCGTTCTGCAATGGCATCTTGTAAAAATAGTTACACGCATTGTTAACACATGGAATTGATGCTATTATCAAGTGCCGCCAGTGAATAATGATAACTTAGTTGATTCTAATGTTAAATTATAGAAGTAGAAAATAGATAACATTCTGTAAAACTTGTATTGTTCAAAAAAAAAAAGTTGAGTTATAAAGAGTCAAGATTCCAGGACTCTAATTAAAATAAAAAAGTCAAAATATAGTAAACATTTTAAAATTTGAATAGCTTTTACAGTGCAAGATAAGAAAAAATAAAGTAATAATAATTATTCTGACTTACAGCAGATTACTAAGTGAGTATTAATGTATACAGTGGGTGATCAGTTAACGAACAGATTGGTTAATGAACAAATCGGATAACGAACACTTTTGCGAAAGATTTTTATGATTGGACAACAAACACATAATCGGATAACGAACACTTCACTGAACAAACATGAAAAGAAGCAACGAAAATAGCAAATACCGTCTGATTTTCCTTTGTTTTCAGGTAACTTTTTGGAGCGCGGGAGATGTCAACGTCAACGCTCAACCTGATATATACTGATTAGATAGTATCCCTCGAATTTTGAAATACTCCCTTATAATTCCAACCTTTTATTTTTCTGATAAACAATTCTTTTATAGTATTCACAGACTGTTAAGCAGGCACTCGTTAAGTTTTGTGTCAGTTTATTTTCAAAAGGTGAGAGTATAATAGCAAAAGTGGACAGAAGATGTCTGATGTTGCTGGGCAGTATGGATTGAACAAATCTACAGTAGGGCACAGTTCAATCTTATCTAAGAAAGATACAGTATAATCAAGAAGACTCAAGCAGCTAAAGGAGTAACAAAAACTACATATGAGAAATAAAGAGCATTGAAGAGCTCATAATGGAACTTGAAATGGATCTGACGACAGAAGAACGCCAAGAACTCTTGAATGGAGAACACCAAGAAACTCTACGAGATATGTTTTATTCTGAAAAAGAAGATTAATGCCGATATCTGCTATTAATTAAAGATCTTTTGAAAAAGTGAGGGATGTCAGATCAACAATCTTAGAATGGCATACAAACCAGGTTGAGGTTAATAGACTTGGGGATCTCTACAATTACAATGCTATTAATTCTGAAAATCCTGAAGAAGAGAGAGCAGCAATCGACATTAGACAGATTATTTAACCCCCACAAACAAAAAAAAACATAACTAATAAAAATGCAAGTCTGTGTATATATGTATTTTTATTATTACATATAAACAAACGTAGTAAGAAAGTATATATGTTTTATTTTTGGGGTCTCCAGAACGAATTAATCAAATTCCCATACAAACCTATGGTAAATTCATAATCGGTTAACGGACAATTCGGATAGCAAACAAAGTCTTGGAATGGATTATGTTTGTTAACCAATCACACACTGTACAATAATGATAATTAATGATTACATTTGACACAATATAATTCCTTATGGCACACACAAGTATAATATTATCTGTAATGTCTATCAAAGATAGAACTTTGAATACTTTGGAGTAACAAATAATCAATTGTTTTCCCAAACTTCAGAACAAAAGGATTAAATTTTAAAAAAAAATTAAAAAGCTACATTCTCCATTTACTTATGTAAAATAAATTTGATATTTTCCAAATAATACATAACACATATACATTATAATCATTAGGAATTGTAGCTTTTCATTAAATTTCATTTAAAATTTTTAATTTCTCTATAGTTATGCTCTAAACTTTGTTTCATATGCCCTAATACTTTACTTCCTTTGATGATACTCCTACATGGAGATAGTATATGTAAAGTTTATCATGATTGATTTATTATAAAATGCTTGTATGTATGCTACGTAACCACCTGCAGAATAAGTGGATCTGAAACTCATTTTGGATTAAAGTTGTTATTTTTCTTATAATATTTTTCATAGGTCAATGTTGCAATGTAATAATACTAGATTATACTTAATTATGGTTAATTAAGATACTTAAATATATTTAAATAAAATATTTATATATAATAATATAGTATATTTTCTAAGATTTCTTAAAATAACATAGCATATACAATCTTATAAAGCTTAAAGCATACACACACAAAATTGCAATAATGATGAACTATCCTAATTAACCTTTATTAACCTTTCTTATATGACACACAGAACTTTATAGGGAATTACTACTTAAATTATACTGATCAACATTCAGGCACTATAATTGTAAACAATAGGACCCTTCACTATAGAAAAAGTGGAAAGTATTTGTTGTTCTGATAAGAATAACTCAAAGTGTATCATTTGGCATTTAGGAATATTCCCGACTATTGCAACAATAAAGAATTGCTTTAATTTAAATAGCTCTGAAAATCCAATTTTGTTCTTAAAGCAAACAACTCATGTGTTAAATATGTTAATGCATAAAATAAAAACAATAACATGTTTTTATTGATACTGTATTGTTATAAATATTGAATTTATACAGTAGTTAAACATATTATTTGACACAACATGTCTAGCAAATACATAGAAAGTATGCTTTTGCTTTGGGACTAAAAACATTTGTCAAAGTTATTACAGTCGACCCCCCTATAACACTGTTGATAATTCCGTTTTATATGAATTCCATGTTATAAGAGTCACTTAGATTTTACAAATACGTGTGCCGGGCTGTGAACTGCTCACATTTGTAAAATCTAAGTGACTCGTACAACATGGAATTCATATAAAATGGAATTATCAACAGTGTTATAGGGGGGGTCGACTGTACATAAATTTAAATCAAAAATCATAATATTCAGTGTTTTTAAAATTTAAAAAAGAAATTCAAATATAATGTAAGTCTTCTTTATTCCCTTTTATATGCAAAAACATATACAATTTAATCAAATTTTACTCTATACTGGAATTACATCTTTACAAAACTTGTAACTGATCAATGATGTCATCAATTTATATTCTTTCCGACATGTAAAAGTCAGTAAACAAAACTTTGAATTCTATACAGGTTTGTCATTTGAATAAAAACATCTATTAAAATATTTTTTTTAAATGTTCAGTATATTGTACAATATTAATAACAAAACAGCACTTTATGCCACCTATTATAATATGCAGACTAACAACTGTAACATAGTTGTTATGATATTTATATTTGATGTTATGATTATCAATTAAAAATCTGTTAATGTTACATTTAGAACAAACATAGAATATTAAATAAATCATAAAAAATAGTTATTAAATATTCTCTGACATTAACAATTTTTCATTTTGATAAGAAAATATTATCTATATTCTGGTTTAGTTTAAATAATAATAAAATATTTAAAAAACAACTATCTATGTTAATTTATTACATCTAAAATAGCTACTCTCTGCATTGTAAATTATACTTTTACGTGAAGATGAGATTCAAACGACTACTACTTGTTCCGTATGAATTACAGTTGTTAATGTAACGCAGTGAATACAGTTATTGATAAAAATTTTTAAAATCTATACAATTTTATAATTTAAAAAACACAAAAACTACTAAGTTAAAAATAATCAAAATCTTTATTGGAAAATAAATGTTTTCAGATCAGTTTAGTACAGAATCAGCTCACCAAGTTCTACTTGCTGAGCTGACGTCAGACTAAATTTAACAGTTTATTTATGTTTTAAATATGGTATTAAATTTCATGTAATTCTTTACAGGACTAAATGTAAAATGTTTAAAGATGAAAATAGATTTTGTATTATGTAAAACTTCTGTGACGTGAAAGTATGAAAAGTACTTTATAAATGAAACTAGCTGTACCCAGCCACGCATTGCTGTTGCTCAAAATGTATCTATTATAAATGTATAACACTCCCCGCACGAGGAAATTTCGAAAAATCCCTTCTTAGTGTACACTCTTTTGACGTACCCTATTAAAATGCAATCAAAAACGCAAAAATCGCATCTAAAATAGTATAATAGAAGCCAAGTTCTTCACGGTAAGCCTTAATTTTGTCCCTCCCACACGGGGGAAATTTTGACATCTATATAATATACAAGTTCGGACACGTGCACTGTGTATCTTGCCAACCACGCGATTGCATTGAGCAGTTACCTATCTCGTATAATTATACATCTTGCCCCTCACCACCCGCTGATGCCAAAAATATAACACTTATCTAGATGATATCTTTTAATTTATATGAATGTTTAACGGAATAATATACAACTTATGTCCACCCTAAAGGTCTATTCTAAATATTGGTGAAAGAATTTTTGAAATCGGATGAGTAGTTTCGGAGATTACCTGCTGCATACAAACTTACAAACTTTACCTCTTTATAATATTAATATAAAATAGATAATGTTTTAATAAATATATTATAAAGTAAATAAAAGTAGTCTAAATAGTATTTATTGTTGCTTTAGGAGGCAAATGGCAATTTGTCCCAAATATAAAATCCTACTAACACTGGATAAATTAGAATTCATTAATTGTTGATAATATTTTTGCTACACACATCATGCAACTAGAACATGCACAAATGAAAACAAAATAGACTGATAATATATTTGAAAATATATATTCTATAAATTATGCTATCATTAAGAACCAACCATTAGTAAAATTGGTATATTAGAATAACTGCATTATTTACATTAAAATTAGAAAAATTCTGACTGCAAATGGCTTACATAAAATTATGAAGAAATCTGAAGAAACTGGAATTTTAAATTTGAACAAAGACAATATATTTTCTCTAAATGAGAAAGATCAATGCAACAATTATAAAAACAAGTTTATAACAAAAAATATGCATGAAAACTGTAGTAGTAGGTTTGGCTGAACTCACAATGGGTATGATTTTAAAGTAATCTTCCAACAATAAAGCAATAATCACTATATATAAAACTCTCAAAGCTTATTGTTCTTTGCATTTAGTTATGAAAACTGTTAAATCACTAACATTTTTGGTCAAACCTAGGACCTTACTCAGATAGAATTCCCTAAAAAATCAAATCTTTCTGGTTTTAGCATTCTATTTTGGAATGCATATAAGACTAAGATGTATTTGAATTCAAATACATCTTAGTCTTATATGCCAAGTAACACTGAAACAAGCAAGATAAACTGACATTTCTTATGATTAATGCATATTAGGTATCAAACAAATAATATACAAAAGGCATTCAAATTTTAACCATTAAACCATTATAAAAAAGAAGATATATAAAACATGAATATATTTTTATGTTGACACAAAGATTAACGTAACAAAAATATCTAAAATTTTAATTTATATTTCAGATTTGTTTTTTAACTATATAAAACTGATAGTACTTGGCCCAATATTTTTCTATATTTTTAAAAAATTTCAAATGGAATAAATCCAAAGTCAAAATACAAAAATCTGTAAAACCTAGTGCTAAAATTAAATCAAAGTTCAAGGTATCAATTTACAAAAACTTCACAGTATTGTTTTATTAAAGTAACTGTACAGTACATCCACAAAAACACTAAAGTGTTTTTGAATTAAACTTTATTCAAAAACATTTTCGGACCTTGATTTCTCATTATTCTGCCAAATTAAGAATTTTATTCACTCTCCACTGCAAAATGTTGTTTAAGAAATTTCAAGTTTAAAGACAATAGATTTAAAAAAGGATAAGCAAAAAATATATTTTTAAACTATACATAGGAGTGTAAAATTGTCATCTGAATTCACATTTCTTAACCTTATGCAGTTAACATGAGTTTGTTGCTGATCAATTGTGAAAATGTCTGGGATTTCATCAACCCATCTCAACTGATATTACTTTGTTATAAGATCAACTATGACTATTTTAAAGTATAAAATAAGTCAATATTTTGGTTAGCTTCGTACTCTTTTTTAGATTATTTAACTTTATTTTTAACCTTTTTAGTAACACCTTCTTGTAGTATGTAATATATATGATGATTTGAATACTTTTTAGGTTACTTTGATCAAAGACAAGTGTTGAAAGTCATTCTCTCTCAATTTCTATTGTAACAGTTAAGTTATATTGGCTATTCATGAAATAAGCATCTGATACTGTTACTAACAATTTGTTTTTTTAATTCCATTAATAAATTGTCAATAATTTATCCATCATTTAAAAATTTTCCCTTTTCCTTAAGATGGATAAGTCCCCTAACCAAAACAAAAATCTGTTTATTTTCTTTCTTTCATAATTTATATCATAATTTGTAGTAATAAATATATACAATATCTGCATAGAAGCTATACAAACTGATAGACCAATTAATCATTTTTCATATTAAATTAGCTCAATATTAGATCTGTTTACTTTCCATTGTAAGATCCATCACAGAAGAACTGAAAGAATGCATCATTTGGTTTACAAGTACTGCAAGAAATATTTAAAATAGTACTCTTATCTTTGTACTTTACTTTTATTCATGCAACTTCTAATAACCACCTTCCTAATTTGATCTCTTAATAAAATAGCTTTAAGATTATACAAGTTTTTCTAAATTGAAAATCTTAGGAAAGAATAAGTAAGATTAAACCTTCCACACTTTGTTTCTAGCAGTTTAATCACTAAGTACAAACATTTTTGGTCATTTTGATGAGACAATTACCTCATCAATAGTCAGTCACACCTTGGATAATAATATCAAAAGAAAATTAACAATGTCGATATCATCTAAACTTTGTTATCAGGAATGACTTCACTAGTAAGAAAAAACCTTTGTAAACAGTGATGTCATTTGAATAATGCTAACAGACGTTTTGAAACAAGTAGATTGTTATTAGTAACCAACTATCTTTTGCTGTCCATTCCAACAAAGTAATTGCATTTTATTTTAAACTTTACAATGTTGTAGTCCTGAACAGACAGGAAGTCCAAAAAATTTGGGTTGTTTTCACCTCTAAATACACAATTGCATTTAATAAAAAATTTTTGTGAACTTTCTGATAAAGTTAATTCTCTCTTTATGAATTATTGTCATTGAATATATTAAATAAACTTCAAATTCTGATTTATTAGAGAAATACATTTATCAAAATCAACCCTAGCTTCCATAGTACTTTCAGGCAATCAAGCCACACCTATCAATATCATTGGCAACAAAGTCTATCACTGGGAAAATAACTACAGATTTTCTAATGATAGATAGACTAGATAGACTTTGTTTCCTTTCAGAGAAGCTGCGGTTGACTTCAAATTAGATTTTAATATGTTAATAAATAAGAACCCAATGAGAAACTATCAATTTGTATGTTAGATGCAAAAGTAAAAATATATTTTTATATTTTTAAATTTGCATTTGTTATATATCTCATGTTAAAAATATTAAACTTATAATATAAAATCAAGTATAAACTGATTACCTTTTAAATTATTAACACATTCCTATACAAAATTCTTGATTGTTAAGCCACTGATGTACAGTACTTGTATTCCTAATAAAGAAGCAAGATTATTATACGTAAGTAAGTAATAAATGAAATTCAAAATACATCTTTTAAAAAATTTCTATATTCTATTAAGTATTATAATACTTTAATCAACAAAACTATCTTAATAATCTACAGTATAAGACTATATTAATCACAAAATGCAATTAAATTGATAAGCTACACCACAAATTGATAAATTGTATTCATAAATTGATGACTCCTTTATAAAAATGATTAAAGTTTGAAACTTAGTTTATCAACTATCAAGTTTTAACTTAATAAGTGATAAACTAATGTAATTTAACATAACTAATGTAACTTTAATTAAAACAAACCAACAATTTAAATTATTAATTTACATAATTATATTATCTTAACGTAAACATTTTGATATGAACAGAAAATATAGAAAAGTTTTATATAGAAAAATATTTACAAATATGTTACAAAAAAATATAAAATATTAAAGTTTAAAAGTCTCAAAATGATAATACAAGTACTGTATGTTGTTTCTGTTCTTTGCATTACTCAAAACAAACATATTTAAGCACTTGTTTTCCGAAATAAACATTATTTTTATGTAATGTTTCCTTTACTCTCGCACTTATCATCGAATATATATTTCGGCAAATGTTTTTAACTTAAGATTATTTAACAATTAAACTTTTTAGTTGAATTCGATACATAGACAGCTTCCCTTATATTAACTTATACGGTATACTTCATATAAATACAGTATTTAGGAAGTCACGACACAGCTAACCAAATACTAGATATATATGAACACGGTAAACAGTTATATGACCTGTTTTTTTCATTTTATTACCTTTAATATAATGTAAATTTCTAGTAATCAAATATAAAAATTATTTAAGAATTTCAAATTTCACTTCATATACTTTATTTGGATGTAAAATACTTTAAATTATTCTCATTTAAGAGAGAAACAATGACAATATTCAAATTTTTGACCTATATTTTAGGTTCTAACTCATTTTAAACTGTTTTTTAGTTGATAGAAAGTTATGAAGTTATGAAATTAATTAAAAATATACCAAAATTTTTTAAATACAGCATGATTTATCTCTGATATGTTTATATATTGTTAGATTTTTATATCTAAGAATTATTTACCTAAAATTATTGAATATAAAATCGTCCTACGATCTTAAACTTATGTGTTATTTACCACCTTTTAACTAATAATAATAATAAAAAAACTTGTCAAACAAGGCGAACCCGCGAATTTAAGTGATCCCGTTAAGCGCGTGACGTCAGATAACTACTTGTGACGTCAATTGTTCCCTCTGTTGACTGACCTACTTATGAAATTAACATAAAATAATTCAAAATTTAAATATTAATTTAAATATTTTAATTTATAAAATTAATAACTGCATAATTATTTGAGAATGTTTAAAAGTATGGCGGATTTTATTTGATTATATATAAAACATATGTAATCATTTATATTTTTCCATATTTAGTTCTATATGAATAGGCTTAAACCCGGTTCACACTGTGCAATTCTTGTCGCCGCCGCAGAAATCCTAAGACATACTACAAAGTAGGATCAGTTGAAATGTCATTTGTCGTTCGGAAATTTATTCAATAAACATTTAAATAATCGTAAGCCATATAATTTTAAATATGGTACTAAAGCTTAATTGTTTTACTTGCTTGCGGCAACGCGACACATGCCTCCCGGGAGGACTTTCTATTGGAAATTGGTTTCTATTTAGATGCTACAATCGTAAAGAAAACCCAAAAAACTGTAATGTGGTGAACAATCTTCACTGGATGCGGGCCTCAAGAGGACTTCGTAGGCTTTTGGCGGGTCACTCACATATATTTGTTTTTTTACGAGTTGCCTGCTGAGTAACAACTTACTCCATAACTGCCAGTACACTAAGTACTAAAATAAAGTTTAATAATATGCAAACTAAAGTTTATTCTAGTCTTTTCATTAAGTCTTTAGCTTGAATGTTCTTCAGTTTGATTGTGGTTGCAATAATGGCGAGAGGCAGAAAATAGGAAAATTTCGTTGTTATTACAGCCCCGGGGACCGCGGGTTTCTCATGACTGACTTAAAGCATCAAACGGGATATAAATTAGAGTGACCAGCCGTCCTGGCATCCTCCCTAGGCAGATCGCTCAAGTGTTGCGTTGCCATAACTTAACAAACAAACAAACATAAATCCAAAATTGCAGAAATTGATCCAAAAACAACCAGAATTGATAGACATTAACTATCATTATATCATTAATTATCGTAGCAAAATTCATTAAATTGGACTATAAAATAATGAATGTCAGTGTGTGTGGGTGGGGCACGATTTTGTTTGTCTTCTTTGAAGCTTAATAACTCCTGTGCTTTTTATCGAAAGTTTCTGAAATTTTGCAGGAAGGTTTGTTTATTAGAGAGATTAATACTATTAAATTTTGGTGACTAAAGGTCGAAGGGATGAGGAGTTAAAAGGGGTCGTGTGTATCTCCAGTAAGATCGGAATTAATGACGATTTTACTCGTTATTAGTATTTATAAATTTTTTTAAAACCCATCCTTACCCTCAAAATTAAGTTTTTTGCCATTATAATAGTTAAAAAGTTTTTCAAATAAAATATGATAACGTTGCCGGGAAAGTTAAGCAACTCGTTACTGGAATTTTTTTTCTTTAATTGTAATAATTACTATTTGGATAATACGATTTCCTGCCATTTCTTTCTCATTTTGTAATTCAGTTTCATAATAGATTATTCAATAATGTGGTAAACATTGATGACGAATTTTTATATAGGAAATTACAATAATACACAAAAAATTATTTTAATTGATTTTTATATAAGTTTACATTACGAAAAAAGAAAAAAAAAACTGTATAATATATTTTACTTCAATTCTGTTCAATGATTCAATTCGTGATTCACGTTTCTTTCAACAGGATTTCCCTTTGAATCTAGGTAATAATCTAGTAATGTAATACTGTATTGTTACTATAAATTATAAAGACAATCTTTATCATATTGTAACTGTACAAGGCTCATAAAATTGTTCTTCTTAAGATTTTTGTGGTTCCAACAGTCGTGGGAAACTCTCCTATATTTATTATTTCTTGCAGGAATATCTCTCGATTATATGTTATTGATACCAAAGATATTTTCTATAATTATCTCTAAATATTCCAAAACTAATAACAAATTTTAAGATTATTTATTTATTATGCGAATCATAGAAATATATTTCATTACATATTAAATTACTATGTTCATTGTTTGTCCTGCACTGTACTTTGTACAGGACTATTGTACAGAACTAACAATGAAGAATCTCTGTAAATTAACGTCAAAATTGTTTATTGAGAATTATTAAATAAATTTATAACTTACGTTTATAGCCTATATGACAGGATCGAAATCGTTGAAAGTTCTTCTGTACTTATTTTATAACGAATGAAATCTTATGTATCATATAACACAGCATAAATAAATAAAAAAAAAAACAATGACGTATCACGGACCTTCTATACACTTGTCAATGATTCATTACATTTTCATAAACTGTAGCATCCGGAATAAAGTCGGAAACCTTTTTTTTTAAAGATTGTAAATGCTAATAACGAATAAAATCGTACAGGACCCCCTTATATCTCGCTACTTTCTCGATCTTTAACTGCCAAAATTTGCTAGCATCATTCTCTCTAATATCCATACCTACCTGCAAAATTTCAGAAATTTTAAGCAAAAAGCACGGGAGTTATTAAGCTTTAAAGAGGGCGAAAAAAACGTGCCCTCCCCTCACACAAACATTAGCATCCATACATAGAAGAGAAAATACCCAACATCTGGGAAAGTAAATATCAAATTTCCCTTCATTTATGAGCAAAAGATTATATGTTAAGCAAAATTAATTATCAGTTAAGTTTTTTTATATAACTTTTTATCTCAACTTTAAATCAAATTACGAATTTAATGTATTTTTTCTTAAATTAGTTAATTTCCCCACTTTTATTTTTCCAACTGTTATATATAACAGAGGGAAAGCATGGTTATCGATTTAAAAAAAATTGATTCCTCAAGATTTTTACATTTTTGGGCTCAGGACACCGTAGAACATCGAGAAATGCAAAGAATTCGGGCTTTTTTTCGTATACAGTATATGTACATTAGACCTCCCTCTAACACTGTTGATAATTCCGTGTTATATGAATTCCATGTTGTACGAGTCACTTAGATTTTACAAATAAGTGTGCCGGGCTGTAAACGGCTCACGTATTTGTAAAATCTAAGTGACTCGTACAACATGGAATTCATATAACACGGAATTATCAACTGTGTTATAGGGGGGTCTACTTGTATGTTAGTGTATATGTGGAAAACGATTTTGTTCGCCCTCTTTGAAGCTTACTAACTCCTGTATTTTTCGTCAAAGATTTCTGAAATTTTGCAGGATGGTTTGTTTATTAGGGGGATGGACAATCTCCGAAAAATTCGTGAAGTTTGTCATCTGCATTCGATCCTGGATCCTCAGAGGCTGTCACCTTAACCACTCGGTCATCCGGCCTTCGCCCTGTGTGCACTAAGAAGGCTTTTTCAATACCCATTATGCCTTGCCCAGGACTACAATGAAGGCAATCGGGTATTGAGGAAGGGAACCCAACATATCTATAAGAGATCGCCCATGAGGAATTTCTGGAATTGTCTGCCCCTGGTTCCTTAACCGCACGGTCATCCAGTCGTCAGTTAGTTAATTAATTAAGCTTACTCGTTAGTGGTATATATTTTTTTATAGATAATAATGGATAAAAGATTGAACAATCTGGAGAAGGATCATTAAAACATTTACTCCATAAAAATAAGATAATATAAGTATATTTCTACTGTTTGGTTTGAAGAAATGCGTTGGATTACAGTCGACCCCCCTATAATTACGGTCCCTATAATTACGATTCCTATAAAACTACGAAAAAATATACGTATTTTGGAAATGTTGAGTCGGATTAGTGTAGAATCGATTAATTTTATGGAAGAAAACCTTTCAATCAGCCGTAGTCCGTAAACTTGACATGTGTTGGGCTGTGATTGGAACGACTTGTAAGAAATTGGATTCCTAATAAATTGGAACGTATCTATATCTTATAGGGGGGTCGACTGTATTTCCTAGAATCTTCATTTTGTTATTTATAACACTAGAACCTTAGAAACCTTAGAACATTTTCTTTAAACAATGATCTAATTGAATGATTTCTTATTATCAATGGTTAATTTATAATTTTAAAATATTTAAATACATATCAATTGATTTACTGTTATATAAATCATATTTAGGATTAATTTCAGTCGAAAATTAAGTAAAAAGACTTTCTTCCCTATTACTGATGCCCACTAATTAGTGAAGAACAATGAGATGACATTCACACTCTCTGAGGGATGAAAGGGAGAGGAAAAGGGAATTAAGGGGAAGTAGAAAAGAAATATGGATAGATAAGATAACAATTTTTGTTTTGTTTTAATGTTATTTAATAAGGATTTTCTTGAAAACCCGAGGAAATTACTTACGTTAATTGTATTACAGTCTGTTATAGACACTGTTGTATTGATACAATACACAGAATTGTTATTTTTCACCCAGCGAGGTGATGCCCATAAACAGTCAATTACAATCTTAATTAATCATATTTAACAACTAATTTTCTATTTTAAAAAAAAATCACATAAATACTGAATTATCATTAAATTTAAAACATTTTTTAGTTATTAAATAGGTTTTTTTTTATTAATTTAATTTAAATAAATTATATAAAATATCTTCTGAGAATCAGATGACTTTCATAGATTTTTGTCCTACTTTTTACATTCGAAAAGATAAAGAGATTATTGGAAAAAATTGGCAGGAAATAGGGAAGAAAACTCATGGAATAAAATAGGAAATTCTAAGGTAGAAAGGATGCAATAATTTTAAAGAGATAAAATTTAATTCTATTTAAATATTTATATGTAAAAAATTAATTAATTAATTAATTAATGGTTAAAATAAAATTAAAAGGCAATCAATTAGATGAACAATATTTATTCAAACATAGTCTACTTAATTATAAAAAACGGTATTGATTAGAAGTGACACAACACTTGTACAAAACTATAAAATAAAAATAAGCTAATCAGTACTTATCAGTTTGTATTTTTTT